>NC_137007.1:9530887-9695887 GCF_032717465.1 Coenobita brevimanus
TACTAGCATTAAAAGAGACAAGGTTGTTTTGTCCCCATTCACTGATTGTAGATAGATCTTGATTTATGGAGATGGCTGTATTGAGTTGAGAGGTAGAGATATTAGACTTTGTAAATGGATGTCTGAGTGTGAATGAACTATGTAGTGTTGAGTCATCTGCATATGAGTGAATGGGATTGTGAGTGACAGATAAGAGATCATTAATATGAACCAGAAATAGGGTTGGCGCCAGAACTGATCCCTGTGGCACGCCGGCGTTAATTGAGTGGAAATTCGAATATACATCATCTACTTTTACTCTTATTTTCCTGTCACTAAGATAAGAAGAGATCAAAGGAACAAAAGACGTTAGTCCATAGCAAGGGAGTTTGGACAGAAGGGAACGGTGCCATACTCTGTCGAAAGCTTTAGAGATATCAAGAGCTACTGCATGAGTTTCTCCAAAAAGATCAATTGATTGATGGATGGTATGAGTTAAGAAATTGAGTATGTCAATGGTGGAGCTTTCGTGGCGAAAACCGTATTGTCTATCATTAATTAAGTTGTTGGATTCAAGATGTTTAACAATATGCTTATTAATTAAAGTTTCAAATACCTTACCAAGAGAAGATGTGATAGCTATTGGTCTGTAATTGGAGGGGTCAGACGAACTTCCTTTCTTCGGAACTGGGTGGATATTGGCTTCTTTCCATGAATTTGGGAATAAAGAAGTACGTATGCATAGTCTGAATAATTTAGCTAGGACAGAGGCAAGTTCAGGGGAACACTTTTTCAAAACAATTGGCAAAATTCCATCTGGACCTGGAGCTTTGTTGGTAGGTAAATTGTCTAGGATGGATTTTACAAATCTTGTCTGTATTTTAAGTGGGGCAATTTCGGGAGAATCAAGTTCCAGTACTGAGACATTCTGGCTGGTATCATCTATGGTAGAGTTTCTTGCAAAGGTACTAGCAAAGATATCCGCTTTCCCACGTGGGTCATTTGTAATATTGCCATCTGAAGATTTTAGTGGGGGAATGGAAGATGACTTGTTAAAGTTATTATTGAAAGAATTAAGAGTTGACCAGAATATTCTATTGTCATTAGGGTTGTTAAGTAGTTTTGATGCTTGCTTTTGAAGAAAGTTTGATTTAGATAGATTTAATACAGCTTTTGCATGATTTCTAGCAATTTTAAATTGGGAGAGTGATTCAGGTGTTTTTGATTTTAAGTAAGAGTTATATGCTAATGACTTTTGGGCTGTTGCTCTGGCACAACTGCCATCAAACCATTTTGGAGAGTTTGATCTTTTAGTGAATTGTTGACTTGGTATGAATAAATCCATACCAGCTAGTATTAAGTCACAAATGTGGGACTGGGTAGAATTGGGATCACTAGAGAAGAAAGACTGCCATGGAACATCAGCAAGATAATTTCTAAATCCATCCCAGTCTGCCCTGTCAAAGTGCCATCGGGTCACCCTGACAGGTTCGGAATGGGGAGATGTAGGAGGGTTAACTAATGAGGCTTTGATGAGATTGTGGTCAGAGGATCCAAGTGGTGACAGTACCTCTATCCTGTATTGATCTGGATTATTTGTCAAGAATAAATCCAAGAGATGGGCATTATGGTCAGGATTATCAGGTATTCTGGTTGGTTGCTTTACCAACTGGGTGAGATTAAACGATTCCGCAAACAGCTCGCATTCTAGACCAGCGTCGTCAGTCCGGGCAGAATGCAATAACCATTCAACATTGTGTATGTTAAAATCACCCAAAATGGTAATTTCATTGCCAAGAGCAAGGTCAAGGTTACTCAACTGAGTAGATATGGAATCAAATACACTGGGTTCCGAAGAAGCATTGGGGGAACGATAAACTACACAGATATATTTGGTAATGTTTTGGCAATTTAATTTATATAATGAGTAATCAAAACTGGATGAAGTGAAGTTTAAAATAGTGTCAACTGCATATTGGGATTTGATATAACAACAGGTACCGCCCTTGTTTCGAAAGTTTGTAAGGAGATGGTAACCGGGAAAACAAAATGGAGATATATCGGTAGAGGGTGAGATTTGTGGTTCTGTGAGGAAAAGGGCCAAAGGGGATATGGACTGAAGGAAAAAATGAACTGAGTTTAAATTTGTGGTAAGGCCGTGGATGTCGGTAAAGAATAAGGCCGCACCGTCACCTCTTCGCCGATGAGCTTTCCCGGAAATAGCAACAGTCGCTGCTGAACTCCAATCTGCAGCAGAAAGGCTCGCCAAACATCTTGGTCATAACAATTTCAAAGCTAGCTGTGGATGGTTACGGAGATTTAGGAAACGACATAATATACGGAACAAGAAGGTGTGTGGAGAGTCCCTGAGTGCTGATGCTGCAGCTGTGGAACCGTTCCGAAAAAAACTGAATGGCATCATTGATAGTTCAGATTTACGTCTGTGTCAGGTTTATAATGCTGACGAAACTGGTATATTCTGGAGATCCTTGCCAGAAAATACCCAAGCATCAGTGAATCAAGCCAAAATCCCTGGGAGAAAATTAAGCAAGGAGAGAGTATCAGCACTCGTATGCGCAAATGCCGACGGCAGCCACATGCTCAAGCCTGTCCTTGTTGGCAAATCAAAACAACCTCGAGCTATCAAAGATATCATGCATGAGCTCCCAGTGCATTATTACAGCAGTGCAAATGCATGGTTTACTGGGGAGATAACATCAGACTGGTTTTACCATCATTTTGATCCTGAGGTAAGAAAATATCAAACAGAGGTGCTTAAAATTCCCGCAGAAAATGTTAAGGCATTACTGCTTCTTGATAATGCCCCATCACACTCGAACATTGAAAAACTGTGTAGCAGAGATGGAAAAATTAGGTGTCTTGCTCTGCCACCTAATACAACCTCTCTTATTCAACCTATGGACCAAGGTATCATCGTGGCCTGTAAGAGACTTTACAAAAGAAAGTTTTTGGAGGAAGTAATGGTGGTGTTGGAATCGAGTGAGGACAGATTTGATGACAGGGGCAAGAGGACACTCGAAAATCTTAGAAATTACAACCTTAAGTCCATGATATTTAACTGGGCAAAGGCTTGCAGAGAATTGAAAACCACTACTCTATCGAATGCTTGGAAACAGTTGCTGTATTCAGACGATGTTGAATTTGACTTCGAAGGATTCCAGCCTCAGGATTATCATAAAACTCTGTTGGCTGCTGGAGAGACCTTAACCCTCGTGGATGTGGACGAATGGTTGGATGAAGATGGTGATGATCCTGGATGCCAAAACCTAACAGATAAAGAAATTGCAGACAGTGTTGTAGGAGCTGATAATGTTGATAGCCCTGATGATAACAGTGATGATGATGATGATCTCCCTGAAAAATTACCATTGTCACAAGCCCGGGAACACATGGATTGGCTAGTGAAATTCCTCGATCACTGCCCCTACAGCAACATGAAACCTTACTACGAGCATATGAGGACTCTACGAGATATAGTAATTAAGGAGCAGTGGAATAGGAAGACACAAACGAAGATTGATAATTTCTTCAACCCACGTCCTTCATCACGGTCTGCTTCTACAGAGCCTCAACCCTCCACTTAACACATAACTAGTAAGTAACCAGAATCAATTAATTTCTATATCAGTTTATTTCTGAGTAATTTATTTTATTTCTTATTATTTATAGCATCATAATTATAAAGGTCAACTGCACCTCACTCCCCACGTTGAGGGACAAGTTGAGAATACGCACTGAGGGCTGTTATTTTACTATTCATTTTGTTGTCTTCGCAGGTCCTGTACCGCATATTGTAATCTGTTGCCCGATTTTATGTGAGTACAGTGCTGTTGTCATTTTATAAATTATGGAGGGGTCAGTGCAGTCAACAGATGTTTGGCCTTGTGTAACGCATGGATGCTCCAAAGTCTCTCCACACTACACCACCAGCCACCCGATGCTACCACAGCACAGTTTTTTGTAATTTTTCATCACAAGACTTCATTAGGGATGATTACTCGACGTGACAAATATTGGTTTCAATAGATTTTAACATACTGTATTTTGATGGGCATGCGGTATTTCTTTCTAGCAACATGAATGTAAAACAAATTGCAGAAACGTGTGAGCAACAGAACAAAGTCAGGCGTTTGCGTGGTTGTCATAGCAACCCTACACTCCTCAAGACAACGGTGCAGCAGTGCACCACAAGTGGATGTCGTAATGCTTTATTTTTTCATGACTGCCTAACAGTTCCTTGCTATGGATATGTCAAAAGGTAGCAATGATGGATGGTAACTCTGGCTTCGAACACTAGTACTGTACAATCATAATTTATATAAACTGCTGAGGACAATTGTGAGCACAGGGCGACTGTGGCTACCCGTAGTTCCTCACCACACTACTTTTTTTTTTTTTTTTTTTTTTTTTTTTTTTAACTCCACAGGAGTTTGCTTACACAAAAATGGGTCAGAATATTCTGCAGTGTTTAGTGATTACTGTAGGTTATTTTTTGTACTTAAATGTGCTTTACTTGTACATCAAATATTAGCTTCTTGCCCATATGGGTGTTATCAATATGCCAAAGATGACAATGTATTTTTTGCCTACATAAGTTTTATTTTTTTTTTTTTTTATTACAGTTAATTAATTAATTTATTTTTTTTGCCTACACGGGCCTTAGTCACTTACTACAATTTATAATGTAGGCTAGTTTCTTGTCATGGCCTTACCTGTAAATTATGCAATACAAAACTATCGTACATGATTAGTTTGGTTATTTTAGTATCCTTTCATCTTTTGGAGTTACGTAGGGTTGACATATGCCACATATGTTAATAATTAACAAACATACCATATGTAGACAGTTTTTGGTATGAACTGGAGATTACCCTGATGGTCCAGACAATCTGCTAATTCGGACAACCCTTCCCCCCATATAGTCCGAATGAGAGAGGTTCTACTGTATATATATAGTGCTCGTCAGAAGTATTGAGCGCCTATGGCCGGGCGCGCAATACTGTACTTATGGCCAAAAAAGAATCACCCGTTTTTGGTAGTAAATATTGAGCCAGAAGTTTGCTGAGCTAGCATGACGTCACGGTGGCCTGAGGCCTTCCTACGCGCCGGTTGGTTCCTGCCTCAGTTGCCTACGGGCTGCCTGAGAGAGAGGAACTCCGCTGCGTCTCCCTCTCTTTTTGCGCCATTTTTTACCAAGTGTCCCGTAATGTTTTGGCTTTCACCACTTTGTTATGGCACCTACCCGTGAACTATCAAGTGAAATCATATCCCAGATCATTGCTCTAAAGGAGGCAGGCCACCAAACGAAGGAAATTAGTGAATTGGTTGGCATGGCTCGATCGACAGTGTGTAGGTGGTGCGCCCGTTTTCGAGTGGAAAACAGTGATGACGTTCCCACAAAGAAACCGCGGTCTGGTAGGCCTAGGAAAACTTCCCCGAGGTCTGTTAATGTTTTAAAACGTGCAGTGGAGTCTAATCCTCGTGAGTGCAAGGAAAATAAAGGAGAGCAACCAGGAAGTGTTTGGTGAGGTTTCTGTGCACACAGTGTCTCGAAGGGTCCATGAACTTGGTTACACAAGTCACAGGCCTGTGAGAAAGCCTCTTCTCACACGTAACCAGCAACTTCGTAGGCTTGCCTTTGCTAACAAATACCTTAACTGGGGTTAGGAGCAATGATTGTCAGTGTTGTGGTCTGATGAGGCAACATTTAGTGTTACCTGTAATCGAGGAGCACGTGTGTACCAGCACAAAGGTAGTGACCCACTAGACCCACGTTACGTGGAAAGCACAGTTAAACATCCTGATTCACTCATGGTATGGGGTTGTTTTTCTGGTAAAGGTTTGGGGAAGCTTGTTGTGCTTCCCAAGAACTGGAGAGTGAATCAGGATATTTATCTGGAGCTTCTGTGTGATCATTTACCAGAGTCCTTCGAGCTCACAGGTGCACGAGTGTTTCAGCAGGACAGTGCACCTGCTCATAAGGCCAAATCGGTCACCAATTGGCTTCGTGAATGCGAGGTATCATTCACGAAAGACTGGCCAGGAAGTAGCCCAGACCTCAAACCGATAGAAAACCTCTGGTACCTCGTAAAGAAGAATCTCCAAAGGAAGGATGTGAGCTCTCTGCCTAAGCTGGAAGCCACCATTCGTGACTCCTGGCACAAAATACCCCTCCAGCACCTCAGGAACCTCGCCCTTTCACTTCCAAGACGTCTCAGGTCTGTGAAGAAGCGTAAAGGATACCCTACGAAGCACTAAAGGTAAATAAAATGCATTATTTATATGTTTTTTTCAATGTTGAAAGGATTGTTTCGTAGGAGGGACGCAGGGCGCTCGATACTTCTGAAGAGCACTGTATATATATACAGTATACTGTACACATACAGTAGTCCCACATTTATCCGGATTTGTTCATTATCTGGATGCAGGACCTTGGTTCTATTGAACAATTATCTGAATTTACTTGCTATTATCTGGATGTAAAAGACCCTGAGAACTTTGGCTGGCCAGCAAACATGTTCAAAAATTCAGTATCATGGCCGCTGGGCTCAAGCTGTGGGAGGGAAGTAGGCCATAGCCCACAACCAGAGCTAAAATATCCATCCTCCCCTGTACTGAATGGTCAAAGTCACACGCTCGTCTGATCACTCCCATTGGACCTCCAACACCGGAGTAATATGACTGTAACCCACAAGCGGTGTCAGAACGCATGTACACATCCCCACTCTATGTCCAAAGTTGGACGGCTACCGGGCTAAGTCTTTCCTAACTGCCCGAGACTGTAACACAGATCACAAGCCACGAGTACATGTGCGGTGACAGCGGTCATCTGCATCTCTACCGGATGTCAAGAGTCCCCCAGTCATGATGAGTTGTGTTTCCGCATGGCCACTCGGTGTTGAACAGACAGCAAGCCACAAGTAACTGTACTGCGAAAATGTCTGTCCGCCTCGTGACAGAAGGGGGAGAATCCTGCCCATCTCCCCATCTCCCGTCCTTCCTCCATACCCTCCCAGCTCCCCCCTCATTCCCTCAGTCCCTACCCTCCTCCATGGTGATAACAATGACTCATGAGTGTTTTAATTTTTTTGCAATTCATTTGACTACTACTGGTTGTAGCTATCGAAATTCCACAAAGTCCATGAGAATCCTCATGAAATTCTGCATCTATACACATGCTTAACTCTTGGAAGTGCTGGCAAAATTTTGCACTAGGATAGTGGGAAGTTACATGAAAGTAAGTTTTACTCACAAACACTTTATTCTCATTGCAGTTCTGTGCTTTTAGTTATCAGTTGTATGTGTTTTTATTAGCTTATCTTATAGTATAAAGATGATGGTATATCATTTATACCAGTTTAACCGATTTCCAGTGGCATATTTGGTCGTGGAATTTTGGGGGGGCACCGGGAGCAATCCCTCGTCACAGATACTGATTGTCAAACCGTCTTCAGGTTTTCTGTGGATTTTTGTAGTTTATGAATTGTTTTCTTCATGTTTTGCATTAATATGGACAATCCTGTGTGTTTTGATGTCTTAATAAGGCAGTATGACCAGAAAACAGTGCCAAAATTAGGAGGGATGCTGTATATACTACTATCTATCTATCTATTGCCCGACGCCACAATCCCACAAGGGGTGGCCATTTGACTTTGAGTTATTTGTTTTACGGGGAGGGGCACTAACCCTCCACCAACCCACTTGTTGACACGTAGAGAACACGCATGGTTTGGTTATATGGTTACCACCCAGCGTTGTAAATGGTTTCTTGGCTTACAGGAAACCATTTGGCTTGTCACTCAATGTAAAGCCACCTGTAAAGGAAAGAAAAGCAATAAGAAGTGACAGGAAAGATGGGAGAAATAGGAAGAGAGGAGGGCAGGCACAGAAAAAGAATGATAACGGCTACACTTGTGCATGAGCTTTTTTTTTTTTTTCTTTTTTTTTTTTTGTGAGTGAGGTGGAGGGGGGAAGGGGGAGGGGGAGGCCGAGGATGAGATGGAGGGATGGGGTGGAGAGGTATATGAAAGAGGGGGGTGTGAGTTGGGAGCAGGGCAGTGAAATGGCGGGGGACAGGGCGACTTGGAGGCGATTTGTTTGTGGCCACCCCAAACGGGATTGAGGCGTCTGGCAATAGATAGATAGATTACTTTTGATATTCCTGTGTGTGTTTTGATGTCTAAATATGGCAGATTGACCTGAAGACAGTGCCAAAATTAGGAGGGGGTCTTGTACATACAGTATTCTAGCTATAGGTAGGGTGTTTTGGGGTTTTCATTTTATTTTTTTTAATGGTTTTCTTGGTGTCTGGCATTACTTTGGATATTCCTATGTGTGTTTTGATGTCTAGATATGAAAGACTGATCTGAAAAGAGTGTCAAAATTAGGAGGGCTACTGTACATAGAGTAGTGTATACATAGGGAGTTTATTTATTTTCAGTGTTTTTTCTGCATGATTCTCTTGGCATTGAAAATTATTTTGGATAATCCTATGTCTGTTTTGATGTTAAAAAATGGCAGAATGACCGGAAAATACTGCCAAAATAAGGAGGGGGTACTGTACATACAGTAGTGTATAGGTATGGTGAATTTTTTATTTTCAGCTGTTTTTCTGCATGGTTTTCTTGGTGTTTATCATTACTCTGGATATTCCTATGTGTGTTTTGATGTCTAAATATGCCTGAATGACCACAAAACACAGCCAAACTAAGCATAGGTACTGTACAAATAAGTTAGGTATAGGTTGGAGGCTGGGTAATGGTAGGGTCTGGGTATGGTAGGGGAACAGTGTTCCTAATGGGCCAGTGCACTGAGTGGTCCTGCCATCTGGTGGGAGTCTGTGAACTTCTCCCAGAAAAATGTTTTGCGGGTTTCAAAGATAAATTTGTCAATGCGGTTTCATGTAGTTTCCTCAAAACACAACATTTTTCAAATGCCTTTGACAATCGTGTTATTGGTGTGTAAGTGGAATTAGAAGAAAAACATAAACCCGTAAAACAGGAATCATCATCTCCATGGAATTAACTTCTAAATACATTTTACTATTCAATAAACATCCCATACAATTGGTGTAAGACTATAACATGGTAAACATATGAAGAAATGCTTTCATGCACAAATTTTGCCATATTTTAAAATTTGCTGCCGGAGCAATGTACGACATGTTTTCCTGGTTGCTCTCCACTCAACACATCTTCTACATGGTGTCCCTCGCAGCCTATGACATTTGGCGTCCACCTTTGATGGAAACCTGGCCCATCCTTCCACGTGTTTCATGAATGGGTGCTGGTCTGTGTTGAAAGTTGAATTTGATTTGCAGTCAGCCACAGCACAAACAAAGTTAGTAATATTGCTAACTGTTCTTACTGTCAATGTCATGCAACCAAGTCATCCCATCACCGACGCACCTCACCAGTCTCGTGTTTGTTAACAATTGTACGCGTGGAAGAGCCGAGTATCGAGTGGAAATGTCGCATGGCGAATTTATCCATATCTTTCATCATTGTTTTTTTAAGAAATAGAAATCCTATTACCCTTATTCGAATTATTTACCATCTTATACATGCATGAAGGCAATATTTCCACATAAACCCTCTTTAATACATCCCTAGAAATCACCTGATAGACAGGAGTAGAACATACATTTGAATACTATTTTTTCCCAACCGATCTTCTTTATATGGCCATGAATATTGTAGAACCCTTAGCTTTCTTGGTGTACACCTGATATTCAACGTAACAACACTCACTTTTAGCTGACTTTGGGTAGAATAACATCAAATATTGGTAGCTGTAACCCTCACATCTGCAACAGTTGCATCTGGGAGAAGTTCACAGACTCTCACCAGATGTCAGGACCACTCAGTGCACTGGCCCATCCGGATGTTGCCACTACCACTACCCGGGCATGCCTTTGACTCTACTATGTCTGGATATATGAGGGATTATTTTATATATGTACAATATATACATATATATATATATATATATATATATACTATATATATATAGTATACAGTATAAACAGGTATAACCAGGTTAAAAGATGCAATTGGTTAGGTAAAAACCCATCATTAGGCGAGGTATCGTATATCGGGGTACAGTGGACTCTCACATCTGGCAAGTAATAGGTGCGAAAAAAAATCGCCAAACTGGAATTCACCAAATCTAAACTGAATAACTAATGGGAAAAAAATAAATTGGTTCTGAGCATGCATGACTGGACTTATTTTCCACCTATATTATAACATTACTGGGTGTAAATCATGTGATAAACACACGTAACATGATTCAATTTAATTTACTTTAGCCAAGAAACAATACAAAACAGAAAAACTCACATAAGAAAAGAAAATAATGGGCTTGATGTACATGTGGTGTATGGTTCGTGGATGCCTTAGCTGGTGGTCTGCCAAGGTCACCCATTCCACATTTCTGTGTTTCATCGGCCATTATCTGTTCTCAAGTCCTAAGCACTGGTAGGAATGACAATAAAACACAAACAAAATGCTGCACACATGATGTTGGTTGGCTGAGAAGTGTACTGCATGTGATGGTGGCTGCCTGAGAAGTGTAAACAAAGATGTCTTGGAACCAGGGTTGCCAGAGTCTTGTGACCAAAAGTAGCAGAAACAGGCCTTAAAAGAAGCAAATTTCAGTATAAAGTAGACGAACATAATTATGTACAGTATATATAGCAGAAACAGGCCTTAAAAGAAGCAAATTTCAGTATAAAGTAGACGAACATAATTATGTACAGTATATATATATATATATATATATACATAGCAAAATTCAAAATTTAGTAGCACAGAGCTTCCAAAAGTAGCCCAATTTGTTACTTATAGCACAATCTGGCTACTTCAAGAGGTCTGAGAAGACAAAACTTGAATTTCACAATACAAACTAAATTTTGTTGAAATTAATTCAGATTAACCCCTACACCACGGGGTTGTTTTTGCGCTCCTTGTGCGTCCCGCGAGGATATTCACGCTCCAACTGACTTTTTAAAAATATTTGCCAAAAATCAGTTATTAGTCCTACAATATTAAAATTAAATATGCATATGGCACATACCTTCAGCTTTCCCCTGGGATGTTTGTTGAGCCTTTGTCAACAACTGTAGGACTTGTGGAGACTTCTGAAGTTGGGTAACGAAGTCTCCACTTCACACTTCCCGATACCCCGTAATATAGTTACCACTGCCTGATGTTATAACCACAAACACTATTCTATGAATTTCAAGTAGCTTGGAATCCACATTCCAAAAAAAAAACCACTGTGAAAGCAATGTAAATTACGAGCGCATACGAGGTTTCCTCCCGTGCTGGTTCCCCGATGGTATTTTGAGGTGGAGCTGTCATTTATTATTTATAAACACCCTCACACTTTATATTCCTAGTACTTTATTACTTATTTATATACAGGTATACAATATTTATCTATAAGTTTCTTTCAGTACTAGTAGTTTATTTTCAATCCAGGCATTCACTTTCTCGTACTGTATACTAGCGTAGAGAGCGAAGCTGTCATTTTCACTTTCAAACTCCCAGTATTCATACATGCTAGAGCGAAACTTTCACTTTCACTTTCATTCCTCCTAGTATATATACTCGTATTCTTATATTACTACTTACCTACATTTCTATTTTATTTACATTACTTACATTTCTATTTTATTTACACTATGTTATGCACTGTCACTTGCAGTAACTTATAAAACTATTTACCACTGTTCAGTTATATTTACATTCACTGATTTCACTTGCTGTTTACACATTATTTACATTTCCACTTGTACTGTTTTAGAGTCACCAGAAAGATCATAGTCACTGTCCATCATCATCACTGATACATCAGCCAGTTCACGTTCCACAGCAGAGGCACTTAGCCCTTTACCCCTAAACACGAGGTTTAGTAGGGGTAGAGGTCGCAGGGACCTTTGCATGGGGCTAAAAAGCGGCGGAATTGGACAGGCGCGAATCCAAAGTGCTTTCACCTTGAAAGACGATAGTAAACTGAATGGAATGCTGTGGCCTAGGGGCAGTAAACGGTTGCCAATGTCAGCGTGGTGACAGCTGCTAATACATACGCTATGAAATGATTGGCAGGAAATCTAGACAATACATAATAAATTAGGTAGTTCCAGGTGAATGTATATATCACTTAGGCTTCTCCCTCCCTTTCTTATATATATTTTTATTATGAGGTCATATGGCATATTTCAAAGGGAAATTAACAGGGAAAATTAGCAAACGAGTGCACGTGAGGTGTTGCCAGGTGATAATTAGCCCATTCTGGATGTATGGCAGTATCAATTACCTTTTCTCTTTCTTTTATATATTATTTTGTATATGAATTTGGCAAAGGGCACATTTCAATGGATAAAATGAGTGGAAAAATCCGTCCAGGATTTGTGTAGGGCAGCGCAGCTGGTCAGGCGGGAGGAGAGGGTAATGGAGGGGAGGTAAGGAGGGAGGGAGTCAAGGAGAGGAGAAAAATGGCTAAATTATCAACAGTGGATGGGAGTACAGGTGACATTAGCAGAACTGAGTATAGCTGGACACTGGTAGTACTGATAGATGATACAAGCCACCACTTGAAAGCCCGGGCGAATTCAAAATAACACAGAATCACAAAAGCGACGCCCTGCGGTATGATCCCTTGCTCCCGAGCATCACGAAAGTGACGCCCTGCGGTATGATCCCTTGCTCCCGAGCATCACGAAAGTGACGCCCCGCGGTTAAGGGGTTTAATTAAAAAAAAAACTGTTGAAATTAATTGGCATAATATATATTTTTATTATAAACAACTCGTCAAATGTGAGATTTCTGTTGCCAAATAAGAGTGTTGTGTACAATCCCATCCCATTGCCAAAAGTGAATTCGCCAAATAAAAACTCGCCAAATGTGAGAGTAGTACTGTAGTTTTAACATGCAAAGTAATGGGATGCATTTTTCAGCCATGGGTTTACCCCCCCCCCAACCAAGTCCTAAACCCACCCGAATGAGCCCAAAAACAAGTTTAAAACCAATCTAAATGGCCTAGCGGCTGTAAAAGCTACCGTTAACATAAGTCTAACATCTGTAAATAACTCACTCAAACCAACAAATAAAATCTGAAAATCGTCAAATATGTCTGGAAAAAAATCAAACTTAGTAAACTGTACCCCCAAATGACAATGTTCACCCAACCTATGACTAAAACACATTAATCTATGTCTAAAAACTGTTTATAAATCAACCTAAACACAATTTTAGTCTAAAATATCATCAAAATCGGTGAAAAAAATAAAAATCCATCGTTAAACCGGAGTTTGGCCATCATTAGGCAGGGTATGGTGGTATTTCTACCCCCATCGTTAAGCCAGGTTATCGCATCTAGGGGTATCGTATATCAGGGTATTACTGTACGGTACGTGTTCCCTATGTGACAACAAATGGGTTGGCGGAGGGTTAGTGCCCCTTCACAGAAAACAGTTAACAAAAAATACAAACAAGAAACCTCGGAGCAGGACCGACCAACACGTGATGACTAGGGACCGAACAAAGGACATGGTACAGATTGCAAAATGGAATATACGAGGTGCAAATGATGGGTTGAAAGTGATAGCCCAGGTGCTTGAGGGTGCAAAAGTGGATGTATGTGGATTAAATGAAACTAAATGGAGAGGTGAGAGTGTGAGAGAATGACAGTATGGATGGGGTATATGTGTGGGAGTAGGTGAGAATGAGAGGGCAAAAGGAGTGTGTATTGTTGTGACTAACAGATGGAAGAAGAATATGAAAAAGTAAGGATCAGTTGGCTCAAGGACGGTGTGGGTTAATTGAACGTTGGACTACAAATGTGGGCGAATGTGTGTGTGTGTATGCGCCAACGCAAGACTGCGCAAGCAAAGTAAGAGAAGAGTTCTGGACAAATGTGGAAGTGTGCATGGAAAAGTTTAAAAGGAATGAGAGTGTTTTTGACTGGAGATAAGAATGGAAGAGTAAGGAATGAGAAGGTAGATGAAGTAGTTGGTGAGTGGGGTGTGCCTGCAGAGATGGATGAGAATGGCAGTGCTTTAGTGGACATTTGTGCTAGGAGGGGGTTGGTGATAGCCAATACCCTCTTTAGGCACACAATGATCCATAGGTATACATGGCGAGCAATGAGAAGGGTGGGTTGTGAACTGAATGAACAGAAGGCAATGACTGATTATGTGTGTGTGGATGACAGGATAAGAAGGTGTGTACTGGATGCATGAGCATATAGAGGCTGGGGGAGTGGAGACTTTCTGACCATCACTTGGTGGTGGTGAGAATCAAGGTCCAAATGAAATGGAGGAACAGAAGAAGGTAAGGACAGGAGGAAGTAGTTCATACAAGGAAGGTGGAAAGGAAGATTACAAGAGGCTGGAAAAAAGGTAGAATATAAGAGAAAAGTGGAGGAGTGATTGGGTAAATATGGATTGGAGCAGATGGGAGATGTGGAAGGTGTGCGCAAGATATTCACAGAAGAAATCCGTGCAGCATGTGAGGTGGTGTATAGGGTGAGGAGAAGACGAAAGCGGGTGAGACAGGCCGTAGCACAAAAGAAGAAAGCATATAGTGAGTGGATGAGAAACGGGTGTGGAAGAAGTTGAGAGACAGAAGAGAGAGTTATATGTAGAGAGGAGGAGAGAGGTGAAAAGATAAATAAGAGAAGATAAGTGAGTGGATGAGGAATTTGGAAGGAATTTGAGTGTGAAGTGGAGGGAAGGTAAGAAAATGTTCTGGAAAGAGGTAAAGAGAGTTAGACAGGGTGTCAAAGAAGTGAGTGGGGAGCGAAAGATAAAAATGGTACCATCGATTACTAGTGGAGAATGGAGAAAAAGTGAGCAGATGAAGAGAACAATTTAAGGAATTGTTGAACACAGAGAATGAAAGTAATGCAAGTACAAGTGGCTGGGGAATGGCTGGGAGAAGGAGGAATGTGAGAAGAGAGGAAGGAATCAGTAGGATGGAAGCTGTGGAAGCAATGAAGAAAGTCAAAATGGGGAAAGCCCCAGGAATTGATGGAGTGCGTGGTGAAATGCTGAAACATGAGTGTGAGATAGCAGCAGAATGGATGTGGAAGATGTGGAGATTGGCCTGTGAGGAAGGTAGAGTTCCAGAGGACTGCAAGTCAGGTATACACTCAATCCTCGTAAATCGCGTGTTTATAAATCACGGATTCGTAAATCACGGCTAAGTGGCTGTCAAACTGCTGGCACCCTTAAATTGCTGTTAAGTCACGAAAATCGCGGACCTACTGTAGACACTGAAGTGGGCCTTTTCCGAGGAGAATCGTAAACCATGGCATTCAATTTGAAACTCGCGACCCAACAACCAATCACCACCTGTCCCTGGTGGCAAGTGTGCATACTAATGCCAACACGTTGTTGTTCCTCTTCCCGCCAGTCCGCACACTACAGACCATCGCCGTGGAGTACGAGAGCTACCTACCTTTTTTTGTGCACCTTCCCCCCCGTCTCCTACCTTCCATGGCCGCTCCCGAACCCCCGATGAAGCGCTCTAGTGGCATCAAGAAACAGCCGCCGTTGTCGTACAGTCAACGTTTGGAGCTCATTTGTCGTGTTGAGAAGGGAGCACCCCCACCTCATGCTGAGAGGTTCTAAGTTCTTCCCAACACCACCCTACTCCATTCCCTTAAGCAATATCATCATAGGATTAAGGTGAGATCCCTTAACATTGTTTATTTCTATTAAATACTGAACATGCACTGAATATTCCTAAATTTGTATGTTTGTGTTTGATGGTGCCTAGATAGGTGTAGGTAGGGTGCTGTGGGGGGTGGTTGGCCAAAGTCCAGACCCAAATTCATTTTTCAAATAAGAGTTACCTGGTATTATTTATAAACCACGGAATTTGTAAATCGCAGCAGTGGTCCAGACCCAAATTGCCGCGATTTACGAGGATTGAGTGTAATTATTCCCCTGTTTGCTGATGATACAGTATTGTTGAGTGAAGATGAATGGGAGTTGCAAGGTTTGGTGAATGAATTTGGGACAGTGTGTAGGAGGAGGAAGCTGAAAGTTAATGTAAACAAAAGTAAAGTTATGGTGTTTGAGAGGAATGAAGTCACAGAGTGTGCAGTGAGGTTAGATGGTGAGGATATGGAGAATGTGAGTGCATTCAGGTACTTGGGTAGTGTGATGAGTAAGGATGGAACTTTGGGGGATGAAGTACGTGAAAGGGTACAGCAGGGAAGAAAGGTTGTTGGTACACTGAAAGCAGTGATGAGAAATAGGGAGGTGAGTATGGAAGTTAAGAAGTCACTGCATGATGGTATTGTGATCCCTACCCTGACGTATGGAAGCGAGGCGTGGACCTTGCAAGAGGGGAACAAGTCAAGAGTAAGAGCAGTGGAAATGAGTTACTTGAGAGGAGCATGTGGAGTGACGTGGAGGGACAGGTTGACAAATGAAGAAGTGAAGGAA
Organism: Coenobita brevimanus; assembly: GCF_032717465.1. Classification (NCBI taxonomy): domain Eukaryota; kingdom Metazoa; phylum Arthropoda; class Malacostraca; order Decapoda; family Coenobitidae; genus Coenobita; species Coenobita brevimanus. The sequence goes on from NC_137007.1 coordinate 9,547,347, forward strand.
CGTTGTGGGGTAGATGTGGATGTGGTTGAAAAGATTAGGAGAAATACACTGAGGTGGTTTGGACATGTGGAGAGAATGGAGAATGAAAGACTGACTAAGAGGGTGTATGTAGGTGAGGTGGAGGGAGGGAGAGGGAGGGGTAGACCGAGGATGAGGTGGAGGGATGGAGTTGAGAGGTATATGAGGGAGGGGGGGGTGAGTTGGGGGGAGGGGAGTCAAATGGTGGGTGACAGAGTGACTTGGAGGCGTTTTGTCTGCAGCCACCCTTTGCGGGATTAGGGCGTTGGGCTATAGATAAATAGATAGACAAAGGAAAAGTGGAAAAAGAAGTGTGTGGTAATCATAGGGGCATTTGTCTTCTTAGTGTAATAGAAAAAGTACCGTATATGGTAGGATACTTATTGACAGAGTTAGGGAAATAATAAAGGTATTAGTTGAAGAACAGGAAGGTTCTAGGAGGTGAAGAGGTTGTGTAGATCAGATATTCATTCTTAGATCTTTAGTGGAAAAATTTCTAGAGAAGGGAAAGAAGTTGTATACAGCCTTCATGGATTTGAAGAAGGCATATGACAGGGTAGATAGACAAGGATTGTGGAAAATATTAAGAATATATGGAGTAGATGGAAAGTTGCTGAATGCCGTGAAGAGTATGTATGGGGGTGCTAAGGCTGCAGCGCGTGTTGATGGTTAGAGAAATAACAGACGAATTAGTTGAAGAACAGGGAGGTTTTAGGAAGGGAAGAGGTTGTTTAGATCAGATATTCATTCTTAGATTTTTAGTGAAAAAGTTTCTAGAGAAGGGAAAGAAGTTGTATGTGGCCTTCATGGATTTGGAGAAAGCAGACGACAGGGTGGACAGACAAGGATTGTGGAAAGTATTAAGAATATATGGAGTACCGGTACCCGGTAGATGGGAAGCTGTTGAATGTCATGAAGAGTACCAAAGGTATGAGGGTGCTAAGGCTGGAGTGTGTGTGGGTGGTGAACTGAGAGAATTTTTCTATTTGAAGGTTGGATTGAAACAGGGATGTGTCATGTCTCCATGGGTGTTCAATCTGTATATGGATGGGGTTATAAAAGAGATACAAGGTAGGGCAGCGGATGTTGGAGTGACCCTAATGAGAGAAGGCAGTGTTTGGAAATGCCCTGTGCTGTTGCTTGCAGATGATACTGTGTTGATAAGTGAAGACAAAGGGGAGCTACAAGGCTTGGTGGATGAGTTTGAGAGAGTGTGTAAGAAACGGAATCTAAACATGAATGTAGGAAAGAGTAAAGTTATGGTCTTTGAGAGAAGTAAGGTCAGTGAATGTACAGTGAGGTTGGATGAGGAGGAAATGGGAAATGTGAGTGTGTTTAAGTACGGCATTTGGGTAGTGTGATGAGTAAGGATGGAAATTTAGAGGGTGAAGTGCTTGAAAGGGTACAACAAGGAAGAGAGGTTGCTGGTTCCTTGAAAGTAGTGATAAGAAACAAGGAAGTGAGCACCGAAGTGAAAAAGTTAGCTACCACATGATGGTATTGTGATACCAACTCTAACATATGGAAGTGAAACTTGGACCTTGTTGGAGGGGCAGAAGTCAAGAGTGAGATCAGTGGAAATGAGTTATTTGAGAGGATCATGTGGTGTCACATGGAGAGACAGAATGACAAATGAGGAAGTGAAGGAGCATTGTGGTGTGGATGTGGATGTGACAGGAAGCATTAGGAGAAACACATTGAGGTGGTTTGGTCATGTGGAGAGGTTGGAGAGTGAGAGACTGACAAGGAGAGTGTATGTGAGTGAGGTGGAGGCCAAGGATGAGGAGGGATGGAGTGGAGAGGTATATGAGACAGGGGGTGTGAGCTGGAAGCAGGGCAGTGAAATGAGAGGGAACAGGGTGACATGGAGACAATTTGTTTGTAGCCACCCCTTACTTCTGGCGATAGACAGATGGACATATAAATTAACAGGTATGGAGGAGGGGTTGTAATGGGGTCTATATAAGCCTACATTCCCAGAGGCAATGTAGGGGATCCTCTCTGCAACTCAAGTGTAATGTGCGCACACCTGGAGTGTGAGGATCTGTGTTTAAATCCCGGTCAGTACAGTGATTAGTAATGTAGCCTACCAGTACAGTAAGTTCATATAGCCTTTACTGGGTGGCACATCTCAGAGACAAAAACTGGTAATTTCAGAAGAATATACAACATTGCATTATCAGTAGGGGCTGTATAGGATTTTTACCCAATCAAAAGTATATATAGTTCCAAGCTGATCAGTTGGTCTGAAATTTCTCAACACATTGAACTACAATTGAATATGATGACCACTATGCAGAGCTTCAAGCTGCAGGTTCTCAAGGAAAATAATTTTAGTACTTTGAACACCATCCATCCATCCATTGCCAGACGCCATGTATCCCAAACGGGGTGGTCAAGGGCTTAGAGTTAATTGTTTTACAGGGAGGGGCACTAATCCTCCACCAACCCCACTTGACACGTAGGGATGCCAACAGCATCTGGTGTTCCCAGGCGGTCACCCATCCAAGTACTAACCAGACCCAACTTTGAACACCACAAAGTGTTAATACCAGTACCTTATTTGAGACAAAAACTGAAGAGAACAGACAAGATATATGTATACCAGTATCTATTTTGGGGTACAGTGGGGCCTCCCAATATGCGAGAATATGGTCGACATAAGGTAATGCATAATGGAAATTTCACATACCAGTACTAGAAACCACTGAATCAATGGAAATAAATGTACCACTATATGGTCGACAACTCACCCTATCCTTGTCATTTACAGTACTACACCTCCCCATTAAGGACTATCATTTTAAGAAAGACTTCTGCTCAAAGAAAGATATAGAGTTGTGAATGCAGTGTGTCAGGTAGTGCTACAGTTGTATAATTGCAGGATTAGCAACCTTACTGCATCTGTCCACTTGTGGCCTCCAAAAGAATTTGATGGTTCATAAAATACAATATGCTCCCTGCTCTTGACAATGCTCCTCAATGTTGATTCACCTAAGCCAAATTCATGTCCAGTGTCAGAGGTCCTTTTACCTTGCTTAATCAACTCTATAACCTTCATTTTCAGCTCCAAAGTGATCCTCTTATTCTTGGAATCAACCAGTGGGACCATGATGTAACAGGTGAACAAGAGTGGGTCTTGTCTATTTATCTATAGCCAGATGACGTAATCCCAGAAGGGGTGGCCATCTGATCCTGAGTTGATTGTTTTACAGGGAGGGACACAAACCCTCTGCCACCTCACTTGGTTAGCCTATAGGGTTACCATCCAGCACTGTAAATGGTTTCCTGGCTTACAAGAAATCATTAGGCCTGTCATTTGATGTAAAACCACCTGAAAAGGAAAAAAAAAAAGAGTACTGGTAATAAAAAGTGACAGGAAAGATGGAGGAAATAGGAAAAGAGGAGGGCAGGCACTGAAAAAGAATGATCAAGGTGAATGAAGAAATACGGTACCGGTAGGCAGCACTACGGTACATCGTGAGGAAACAACGGAAAAACCATCACAATATGCGAGCATGGTGCAAGTAAACACAGACTGAGAGTCATAAGACTTGACTTGAGGGATGCCATGGGATGGAATGGGCAGAAAACTGATCTGCCATCTGGTGGTGGTTTTGGAAGGTACCATTTTGAGAGGGAACACCATTTTTCCCTTGCTTCCAGACAATGGATTTGCATTGTAGAATCACATTTTACATAATAAAAAAAATATTTTTTTTCTTGAGTCAAGTTTGCACATTAGGTGTTTTACAAATTGCAATCCAGCACACTGGGAGATCCCACTGTGACACGGGTACCATATATACAGTAAGTCACCTGAACACCTGCAACAGCATGTTCACTGCCAATCCTGCCAACTGGATATGTCAATGGATCAGACAAACTCAAGTGTATGCAATTTCAAACATCATGCATAGCGGAGATGCTGAAACCTGAGTACTGGAGAGACACATCCCCCCAACCCCCCCCCTGGTGATTTCAACCCACCTAACTGCATGCAGAGTAAAATGCATCAAGCAAAAAATTTGCCAAAGATGAATTCCGCAATAAGAGCACCGGGCAGAAGTGATCATAAGGCAAATACTGTATTTATGTGGCTTACATCAGACATGAGTCAACCATATAAAAAAATAGTAAAATAACACTGTGATTGCAAAAAAAAAAAAAAAAAACGAATATCTCACCAAATCAACATACTACACAGTATCAAGCACCGAATTGTAACCAACTACTGGACTTATGAATGTGCATTATTTACGGTTAAAACATTTTTAAAAAGCCCACTATATAGGCTAAATATATATATATATATATATATATGTGTCAAGTGGGGTTGGTGGAGGATTAGTGCCCCTCCCTGTAAATCAATTAACTCTAAGCCGTTGGCCACCCCGTTTGGGATACATGGCGTCTGGCAATGAATGAATGAAATATATATATATATATATATATATATATATATATATATATGTCAACACTAAAATCAAACTGGAAATATGAAATTATCGTGTAGCTGTCCCTATATTTTAATCCATTTATTAAGCCTTGTACTTACCAAACGGGAATACTGTTCTCCTGGGTGCAGTCCTACTGAATTCGGCATTGTTGTGGGAGACGACAGAATATCGATATCTATCACGTATCCATTGGCAATAACCAGTTCTCTGTATAACAAATTTAATAAAGAGCTAAAATATCCACCTTGTTCAAGACTGTCTTTCGATAAAGATGCACTTTTACACACTATCTCATAAAGAAACAACTGGGATAGACATATTTATCTTTCTACATGCCATACAGACGATTATTCATTATTTTACAATTAACCAGGTGCACTGCAATGTCTATCGCTCTACGGTGAGTTAATGTGCCCACGATACATGCACAATATGTGACTGACGACTTATCACTATTTGTGAGTTGCCAATACTTCAACTTGGTATCAGCTGACGCACTGTAAACAAAAGCTATGAACTACAAGATGCGCACGCTTCACCGAAGGACGGAGAGACTTTAAACTTCCGGAAGATTACTGTTTGCCAGGGACCCTTTGTTCTTACCTTGTCGTATTAAGTGGGGGAATAAATACGAAGAGGTCTTCTTATATAATCTCCACCTCTACTGACTGCCAGCCTCATAAATGTGTTATATCCACTGTTTTTGTAATGCTGACGTGAAAATAATGACTCTCGAAAATCATAATGGTTATCCCCGGTGCCAGTGAACGGTTCATTCACCCTCGGTCAGTGGTTCTCAACCTGGGGGCGCCCACCCTCCGAAGGGAGAGTGAGCAATTTTCAGGGGGTGTGGGGTGGGGCGTGAGGACTAAAAAGAAACAAAAATGGTGATTGGCGTAAACAAGTGTGTGTGTGTGTGTGTGTGTGTGTGTGTGCGTGCCATGATGAACTATTGATTTATATCCAGTATACATATTCTCTCCGTTTCAACCTTCAAAGCATATTTTTGTTTGAAGTTGGTTTCTCTATGCCTGTCATCTGATTGTCTTGTTGCTCTCTAAAATAGCATCCGTGGCAACAGAGGGCATCACAACACCCCCAGGAGGCGACAACGGAGGAATAGGTAGGGTGCGCGGAACGTCCGTGCGATATGGGCATACGTCCCATACGGCCGTGCGCCCCTATTCCATGGAGTGCACCCGGCGCGAACATCTCAGTACAGGTGCATTACCCTCTGAAATGATAAGAGCGGACAATGACACGACACCCTCAGCAGGCAACAACAGAGGGTTAGATGAAGCGTACGGGGTGTCCGTACCATATGGACACAAGTCCCTATAGCCGCGTGCCTCTACTCCCCAGAACCAACCCAACCCTTACCTCAGCCCGGGCGCGCTACCTTCTCGCCAGCCCAGCCTGCATCAGGATCGGGGTGGAGCTGATCCTTACTCTCCTTACAGCCCCTTGGAGACAGCCTCAAGCTGCTCCAGTTTAGAGACAGCCTCCAGCCGCTCCACATCAGAGATGGCCTCCAGCTGTTCCACATCAGAGACGACCTCCAGCTGCTTCACATCAGAGACAGCTTCCAGCCACTCCACATCAGAAACAGCCTCAAGCTGCTCCTCAAAGGAGACGGCCTCAAGCCGCTCCTCAAAAGAGATGGCCTCAGGCCGTTCCTCAAAAGTGACAGCCTCAAGCCGCTCCACCAGGGCTACCCGCAGGGTCGGTAATGGACAAGAAACCGGCGATGGCCTCCTGCCATGCCCGCCGACGAGAGATGGCCTCCAGCTGCTCTACACCCACACGTCGTTCTCCCGCATCCACCTGCCGTAGTACCAGTCCCCAGCCAGGGAGTCCATCACTGACAGCCTGGTGGCAGGGCCCTGCATTGTCCCCAGGGCTGTTCTCCCAGCAGCCAGCCCCTGAGGAGGACCTGCCCCCGACAGACCCCTCCCCAGAATGACGCCGCAGTCCCCTCCTGACGGCGAAGTACCCTGGAGTGGACCACAGCCCCCGGGTCTCCAATGGCGCCCCCAGCTCCCCGGGGTGAGACCCACCCCACTCCTGGCCGAGGCAATGTGGATCCTCCACCCAGCGGCTCAAAAGGCGTCTGGAGGAGTTGTTTGGCCCCTACCCCGCCAGTCAGACCTCTGTCCCCAGCCCCCAGCACCCGGGGCCCTTCATCATGCCCACGGGGGACGACATCAACCTACCTGGACTATAAGTGACTCAGGTGTGGATCAGTACGTGGACACTTAGTAGGGTGCCAAAAGTGGATTCATTAAGTGACTGTGACCAGACAGTGACTTAAAGTGCAGTGTGATGCGGTGAGGATCTGTCCGTTCTCCCCTTTGGGGCTAAGATGCGAATGAATGTGTTTGAATGGATGAGTAAATGGAGAGTGAGTCGTCCTGTCTCGGCTACCTCCCTTTCCTTGGGGGAAGCAGCCTAGGTATATAGATAGATAGATAGTGATAGAAGTAAAGCTACCCCCCCTCTCTCCCTTGCACCTGTGCCAACCTAAACTCTCCTCTCCCCCCCCCCCCGGGTTCCCAGCAACAAGATCAAGTCAGTGCGCCCCCCCCCCACCAGTGATCGTAACAATGTTGGACATAAGAACTCTCATGTGACCCGGAGCCAATGATCCTGGAGACCGAATATAAATAATAACCCCGAGGCACCTAGAATCATATTATGAACTGAACCACCCTGAATTGTGAACTGTGACTGTCACATAATCCTGTGAGATACACTCACCCCTTTTCAGCAGCCCAAGAATTGATGAATCAGAAATATTGTGAGACATCCCATTGCCCTCGTGTAAGTTTAGTAAATATACGTGTAAGGTGTTGCCTTGAGTTTGTATGCCGTGTTCCTCCTATATTTGTAGTGTTGCCCCGGTCTTGAAAAGAACCCAATACTAAGCCAGGAGTTCTTAGGACGGAAAGCCACCCTAAAAACACCTAGCATAACACTCTCCACCCGATCCAGCCCTCGCCAGGATCAGGGTGGTGCTAATAACCTAGCTTCAGACAGCACCCCAGTGACAGCCGGCAGCCGCACCAATAAAGCAACGGCCTGTAGCCATGCACAAGCAATGGCCTATAGCTGTTCACAAGCAGCGGCCTGCAACCATGCACAAGTAATGGCCTGTAGTCATGCACAAGCAATGGCCTGTAGTCGTGCACCAGCAACGGCCTATAGCCGTGCACCAGCAATGGCCTGTAGCCGTGCAATTGTGACAGCCGGTAGCCGCACACCTAAGAGATGGCCAATAGCCGCTTGTAGTGCTGGCCAATAGCCGCTCATAGTGCTGTCCACCCCCCCCCTGCAGAACCCGTGACAGCCAGTTGCCGCACACGGGGAGAGAAAGGCACACCCTCTCTTATTCTGCAGTTGCCTCGAAGGGCATGACACCAGTGACAGCTGGCAGCCACACCAGTAGACAGGGGACAGCCTGTAGCCATCCCTCGCCTACACATCGCCTTTCATACAGGACTTCGGTGACAGCCAGTAGCCGTGCCCGTAGCCAGGTGATGGCTGGTAGCCACACTTTGTCTGTGGCTCTGCCAGGGAGTCAGGCCCCAGTGATGGCCACTTGCTGCACCGATGGGAAAGGGACAGCCGGTAGCCGCCCTCCTCCCGTTGCCCATGGGACCTCGGTGACGGCCGGTAGCCATGCCAGGGAGGGACACCACAAAAGTCCCTCGCTCCCTGTGACTCCACAACCAGAGGGAGACCCCTGCTTGAGCTGCCCCACCAGTGGCAGAGCAAGTCCCACCTCTAACTCCCCACCCCAAAGCAGTCTCCAGGAGGAGAACCTCCTGATAGTGGATTGGGGTGAGGACCTGTGTTGACCCCAGGACAGCACTCCATCCAGCCAGCACCTGAAGGCGACCAGCACCTGTTGGACTCCTGTCACCAGCAACGCCGCAGCCCTACCCTGACGGCGAAGCAGCGGGAGCAAGACCACAGTAGACGGGCCCTCAACACCACCCCTAGTACCCCGGGGCGTGGCCTCTCCAGTCCAGACGAAAAGCGATGCCCTTTCCACACCAGGCACCTGCAGGAGCGCCTACAGAAGATATTTGGCCTCAGTCCCGAGGGCCAAACCCCTATGCCTAACCCCTCCAGTTTGGGGCCCTTCACCATGCCCGATCATAGCCCACTCCGGAGGACGACGCCCCTGCGAGTAGCCCCGTGCCCCCTAGATGAGAAGACACCTGAGGGAACTCAGCCAACGCTGGACTGACACCTGTGAGCCGCTGGACGACCGTTCCCTTGCCCCTCACTCCTACCATGACTGTGACTTCCATGCCCGTGGAGTAAAAGTGAAAGTGACAATCAGGGTACAGTGACAGTGTTTACCTACCTCAACTCCACTGCCTGTGAGACAAGACATTAGCAGTGTTCTACCATGCTGCCCCACTCAGTGAACATGAGACATGTGTATGATTATTATAAAATATATGCAGCCCAAGAATTAAGAGTACTCCAAACTTCACTTAAGTACAGTGTCTGTCCGCCTATTCTAGAGACTGCCGGTATCCTGCGTGATACCTGTAATATGTCTCTGCCAGTCCGAGCTTTGCCTTTGTATAGAGTCTTGTGGATTGCCTAGCTTCCCTGTGCAAAGAATTCGGTAATATACATGTAAGGTTGTTGCCCTATGTTTTCATGCCTTGTTCCTCTCACACTGTGTCTTAGCTCCGGTCCAGAAAGGGAACCCAGCTATACCTTAGGTGTTGCTAGGACAGGAAGCCACCCTAAAAACACCTAGCATAACACTGGTGGACAGCGGTGGTTCTTGACCTGGGCAGATACAGAGAGGAGCAAACAGGGAATTCATCTAAATGGCAACCAAGCCACATGTACAATTGACCAAATTCGACCAGGAGCGTATGACATCCACATGTACCTATCCATAGTCGAGCCACTGCAAAATATTGGCTTTGAAGGTGACAGACAGAAAATCACTGTCACCCTACCACTTTTGGGCAAAGCATCAGCCAGTATTGCGCCTAAAGTTGTCCCCAGAGTTTCACTAAAATAGTGGTGCAAGCGATCACACCCTCCCTAGGAAGAGTGGTGGCGCTGTCCCAACTGGACAGCCTAACATACGACGGAAGCCTGGATGACACTCTTGTCCAGGCTAGGTGGCTCATCACCACCGCGTACCCAGAAGCAGACGCAGAAACCAGGGAGCAGCATACTTTCAACACCCTCCTCAGAGTTCTCCCCAGTATAGTCAAGGAACACTTCACCATACACGACACGATGGGAGATCTGGACAAGGACGTCCAGCTGATACGGTGACTCCTGACCTCCCGCTCCACCCTTCAACAAATCAACGTAGTGAGCAAGTTTCCTACAAACAAACCAGCCCCACCTAACAAGCCTCGGCCACTACCAACCCACACCAACCCTATGCCAAATCCACCTAGGGCACACCCCACCAACAAACGCCCTGTGTACAAGGAGAACCAGAACCTAATTATGATCAATCCTTGGGAGTTCTCCGCATGCAGCCACCGGTGTCCACTCCACGACATCTGGGAGCAGCTCAAAGCAGCCAGCACAAACCAAACATCCCAGGCCAATGGAAGGTATTGTCATTACAGAACAAGGGCCCAGAGGACGACACCGCACCAGCTGGAGATACCGATCCTGGAGAAACAGAGCCAAAGGAAGATGAGATCCCACAACGGCTGGATTTTTAGGCCCACCCCCGCATCTCCTCATGGTGGTGCGGGCCATCTCTCAGAGTATTGCCCCCCAGTCTACGATAAAATAAGACAGAATGGGGTTAAAGCGAGGCTTCTGGTTGATACGGGAGTGGCCAGATCGTGACTCTATAGTCACTTTTACTCCCATCATAAATTGGCTTTTGGTTCGCTTTTCCCTATGTTGACTCATCTCGTGGATGCAGGGGATGGCCCCCTAGCCATCCGTGGGGAAACCCGGGCCTTGCGCACCAACACTAACCAGAAGGTCTCAACTCAGCACAAATTCATCGTTTTTGACTCAGCTTGTCGCACCTGTGACGGATATCTAGGACTGGACCTCCTTCAGAAACTGCGAACAACCATCAACTGCCACAAGCGGCAACTCCAGTTTCAGGAGCCACCAATCCCTCACAACCCCTGTGCACCTGCAAACCCTCCCCCGCCCTTCCTCAGCACTGCATCTCACCCACCTGTCCGCCCTCCCCAGCCCCCCTGCCCATCCCACCTTCCCCGCTACCACCACCTCCACCAACACAATTCCCCCTGCATCACGAAGCATGGCTGCCATTAAACAGGCCCACCAGAACATCCATCGTATTCTTCCCAGACCTGCCATCCAGAACCCTCTCGGCCTGTCTTCTATCCCCCACCTTCCTCCCCTCCCACATTGTGGCAGTCCAAATTGCCAACATCACAACCTCCCTCACGCTAAGGGGCTTGTAGTAGGAGAAATGGAAGAGGCAGAACCATGCACCCCCACCGCCTCCTCCTCCCCCGCCCCACTGCCTCCCCTACCTGAGCATCTCTCACCCCATCAAGTCGACACTCTCCACCATCTGCTCCTGGACTTTCAGGACCTTTTTGCGTCATTCCCTACCGATATCGGCCACACTACCCACCTGGCACAAGAAATACACACCACAGGACCGCCTATCCACCAGCTATCCCAACGGAAAAACCCAAAACAACGAGCAGGGGAAGACTGTCAGGTCTAGGAAATGCTCGATGCCAGCGTTGTTCCACCTTCCACCAGCCCCTGGTCCTCTCCTGTCGTCCTCGTCAAAAAGAAAGATGGCACCATGCAGTTCTGTGTGGATTACCGCTGCCTTAGTGACATTACCATCAGGGATGCCACCCCACTGCCCAGAATCAATGACTCCCTTGACTCTCTGCACGGTGCCCTCTGGTTCTCTACCCTAGACCTTCAATCTGGGTATTGGCAGGTCCCTGTACACCCCAAGGATAGAGGGAAGACCGCGTTTTCCACCATTAATGGAAAAATTATGAATTTAACGTCCTGTCATTCGGACTCTGCAATGCCCCAGCCACCTTCTCCCGTTTGATGGAGTCTGTCCTGAGTGGCCTCACCTGGGAAATCTGTCTGGCATACCTGGACGCCATTATCATTTTTAGCAAGACATGGCACGATCACCTTCAACCCCTCAGGAAAGTTTTTCAGTGCATCCGCCAGGCAAGCCTCAAGCTCCAGCCTTCCAAATGCATCCTGGCTGCAAGGATTGTTGCTTTCCTGGGGCATATAGTCTAAAAACGTGGAATTTCACCCGACTCCAACAAGCTGCACGCTATCACGGAGCTCCCCCTACCGCAAGTTGTCCACAAGGTCCGAGACTTCATGGGCCTCACCTCATACTATCGTCAGTTCGTGAAGGGATTCGCAAATATCACCAAACCCCTCCACGACCTGACCTTTACCTGGACTGATGAATGAAGGGCTGCCTTTCAGGAACTTAAGGACAAACTCATAACTGCCCCAGTCATCGCCTTCCCTGACTACACCCTACTCTTTTGATTTTACACCGACGTCTCCCTGATCGCGTTCAACGCCGTCCTCGCCCAAGTCCAGGAGGGATGAGAACACATCATCGCCTGCGTCAACTGCACCCTTAACCAGACCAAAAAGAATTATGCCGCCACCAAGCGAGAATGCCTGGGCATCATCTGGGCCTTGGAGCATTTCTGGGCCTACCTTTCCAGAACAAATGTCACAATCATCATGGACCACCAGTCGCTCCAATGGCTACGACAGTCCGACACCCACAATTCCCAACTTATCAGATGGAGGGAGACTTTGGAGGAATTCAATTACGAGATCTCCTACTGCCCTGGCAAGCTCCATACTAACGCCGACACACTCGTGCCTGCCCCTCCGCGCAATAAGATGCAAGCCGGAACTCCTCCAACAGTGGCGAGGCAAAGACCACCACCCCTGGATTCCACCAGGATTGTTCACCAAACTCCACCAGGAGGACGACAATTTGTTCACCCCATTAGGCCACATTATCCACGACCCAGATACCGCCTTGGATACCATGAGACATCCCCACGCCAACAACGGAATCCACTTAGATATTAAGAAGCTCCTCCAGGTGTTCAACAACACTTATTGGACCCCAACCCCAGCAACCTGACCATGCAAGTCACCCAGTCCTGCCGAGCATGTGCTTTGGGCAAGGATGCTGTCCGCAGGGCCAGCCCATCAGGCCGCATAACCACCCACAAGCCTTGGCTATTACTATCAGTAGATGTAATGGGGTCCCTACCACCCAAATCCGGATACCATTACATCATCACCTTCGTAGATATGTATTCCAAGTTCCTTATTGCGTGCCCGGCCAAAGAACACAACGCCATCGCCGTGGCTGAAGCACTGGTCTGCCACGTCTTCCCCTATTTTGGAATACCTCAGGCCCTACACTTGGACAGCACCCCCAAGTTCACCAGCAACATCTGGCAAGAGCTGGCCAACATATTTGGCTATTGCCTCTCCCACTCCTCTCCATACCGGCCACAGGGGAACGAAATTTGTGAGAGGAGCCACCGCACTCTCATGAGCCAGGTGCGCACTAGAATCGAGGAGACAAAAAATGAAGATTGGCCAGCTCGCATTAAAATCGTCCAGTTGGGAATCAACTCCTGCCCCCGAAAAGACGGTATATCCCCTCATGAGTGGGTTTTCGGGGAAGCCTCTCTACTCGTACTCCTGCCACTACGCCGACACCTACAGCCTCTCATCACACTCCCCACGTCTGACCCCCTCCATCACCTCAAGAGGCACCTTCACCACCTACAAAACGGCCTGGACCTCCAACCCGATGCCACCCCCTCAAACCCCTACAAACCAGGTGATTCCATGATGGTTGCAAAACAGCCAATTCCCCATAAACTCTCCCCCCACTTTACAGGCCCCTACACCATCACCCACATCCCTAACCCCTATCAAATCACAATAGATTTTCATAACACTCCACAAACATACAGGAATCACCACGTACGCCCATTCCGCACCACCGCCTCCCCTTGGTCCACCCCGCCCACCTCCCGCACCAACTCACCTCCACTCACTACCCTTGACCCCCCTCCCGACTCCTACAATTGCTACATCACACCCTCCTCCTCTCTCCCATCGTCACCCACTCCCTCACCACTGGCTCCCTCACCTTCTACCCCTCACGCCACCTCAACCCCTGCCTCACCGCTGCCGCAAATCCCTTCCCTCAGCCAAACCCCTGGTCCCTCATCGCCGCTTCCCTCGACCCCCGCACCTCACCTGCCATCCAGTCACCACCAAGCCACCCGAGCACGCCAAGACCACCCACAACCGACACACCCCCACACACCCGCACACCACCCTCTGCCACCCTTACCTCTACCTCACCGTCCCCCAGCACCACCTCATCTCCCTCCACTGCCCCCAAACCCCTGCCCCAGATACCACCACCCAACATCACCCACCACCACGCCACACCACGCACAACCAGAGCACCACACAGCAGTACTCCTACCTCACCACCCACTCCCACCCCAAAAACCACCATCACCTGATCCGGCCGCCTCTCATGCCCTCCTGCCTTATACACCACCATCCCCTCCCCCCACCCCAACCACCTCAGCTCCCCCACCAGACTCAATCATCCCCAGCCCCCACATCCCCAACACAGCTCTCATCACCTGCAGACTACACCAAGCCCAGCTGAGATATCCATCCACCCCTGTCCCTGGGGAAAACACCTGCGTTCCTCCCTGGCATAATACTGCCACCCCTGCCTCCGTCGCCAGCATCCAGCTAAGATCACTGGAGGAGCAACCGCGTACAGCCATGAGGATCTGACACACCACCTGGGCACCGACCTGTGGTGGGAAGTGCCGCATCTGCGGACCTCATCACCTCCTCCAGACCCTCTGCACTTCTACCCAAGCCTCCACCCTCTACCTAACCTGCACCCGTCACCACAGTGAGAACCAAGCAACCACGCAACGGATCACCCTCCTCCAACATCTGAACTCAGACCACAACACCAGCAGCACCAAGACCTACTACCTCCAGCCATGGGGACATGACTTTTCCCACCACGATGGTGGTGAAATAGCAGCCATGGCAACAGAGGGCATCACAACACCCCCAGGAGAAAACAGAGGAATAGGTAGGGCACGTGGGATGTCCACGCGCTATGGGCAAACGTCTCATACGGCCGTGCGCCCTTATTCCACGGAGTGTACCCAACACGAACATCTCAGTACAGGTGCATTACCCTCCAACCGATCCAGTCCTCACCAGGATCAGGGTGGAGCTAATAAACTAGCTCCAGACAGCACCCCAGTGACGGCCAGCACCTGCACAAATAAAGCAATGGCCTGTAGCCGTGCACAAGCAACAGCCTGTAGCTGTGCACAAGTAGCGGCCTGTAGCCATGCACAACTAACGGCCTGCAGCTGTGCTCAAGCAACGGCCTGTAGTCGTGCACAAGCAACGGCCTGTAGTCGTGCACAAGCAACGGCCTGTAATGCACCAGCAACGGCCTATAGCCATGCACCAGCGCCGGCCTGTAGCTCTGCAATTGTGATGGCCGGTAGTCACACGCCCAAGAGACGGCCAATAGCCAATTGTAGTGCTGTCCATCCCCCCCTGCAGAATCCATGATGGCCAGTTGCCGCACGCAGGGAGAGAAAGGCACGCCCTCTCTCCTTCTGCAGTTGCCTCAAAGGGCACAACACCGGTATCAGCCAGCAGCCGTACCAGTAGACAGGGGATGGCCTGTAGCTGCCTCTTGCCTACGTGTCGCCCTTCATACAGGAATTCGGCGATGGCCTGTAGGCAGGTGATGGCTGGTAGCTGCACTTCGTCTGCAGTCCGTCAGGGAGTCAGGCCCTGGTGACCGATGGGAAAGGGATGGCTGGTAACCGCCCTCCTCCCATTGCCCATGGGACCTCAGTGACAGCCGATAGCCACACCAGGGAGGGACACCACAAAAGTCCCTCTCCCCCTGTGACTCCACAACCGGAGGGAGACCCCCACTCGAACTGCCCCACTGGTGGCGGAGCAAGTCCAACCTCTAACTCCCCAACCTGAGGCAGCCTCCAGGAGGAGAACCTCCCAATAGCGGATTGGTGGCGGGGACCTGTATTGACCCCAGGACAGCACTTCATCCAGCCAGCACCTGAAGGGAACCAGCACCTGTCGGACTCCTGTTGCCAGGAACGCCGCAGCTCTACCCTGATGGCGAAGCAGTGGGAGCGAGACCACAGCAGACAGGCCGTCAACGCCACCCCGCCAGTCTGGATGAGGAGCAATGCCCTTCCCACACCAGGCACCTGCAGGAGCGCCTACAGAAGATATTTGACTTCAGCCCCAAGGTCCAAACCCCTATACCTAGCCCCTCCAGTTCGGGGCCCTTCATCACGCCTGATTGTAGCCCACTCCGGAGGATGACGTCCCTACGAGTAGCCCCGTGCCCCTTAGACGAGAAGACACCTGACGGGTCTCAGCCAACACTGGACTGACACCTGTGAGCCGCCGGATGGCCGCTCCCTTGCCCCTCACCCCTACCGTGACTGTGACTTCCATGCCCATGGAGTAAAAGTGAAAGTGACAGAGTATAGTGGCAGTGTTTACCTACCTCAACTCCACTGCCTGTGAGATGAGACATTAGCAGTGTTCTACCATCCTGCCCCACTCAGTGAATAGGACATGTGTATGATGATTATAAAATATATGCAGCCCAAGAATTAAGTGTACTCCCAACTTCACTTAAGTACAGTGTCTGTCCGCCTATTCTCGAGACTGCTGGTATCCTGCGTGATACCTGTAATATATCTCTGCCAGTCTGAGCTTTGCCTTTGTATAGAGTCTTGTGGTTTGTCTAGCTTCCCTGTGCTATGAATTTGGTAATATACATGTAAGGTTCTTGCCCCGTGTTTTTATGCCCTGTTCCTCTCACACTGCGTCTTAGCTCCGGTCTAGAAAGGGAACCCAGCTATTCCTTAGGTGTTGCTAGGACGGGAAGCTGCCCAAAAAACACCTAGCATAACACTCTCTCTCTCTGTTTATTCACTTTACGGCTTTTTGGAGGTGTTTGATTTTATTTCGAAGCCGCATCCTGTGAGAGGTGGCCTCGACAGAAGGACCTCCAGGGGCTTCTGTCCTTACTCATTAAGGACCTCTTCCTCCCACTACACACTCCTGACGTCTCCTGGCGCTCCTGATTTAACTGGCTGTACCAGCCTGTTGTGAGAACTGTCAGTGAGTTCAGTGACCTGTGATAGTGTTGTTAGTGTGTTGTGGTGACCTGTGATAGTGATGTGCTAGACTTCGACTGGAGTGTTATAGTGACCTGTGATAGTGTTGTGCTAGTACCCTCTAGTGACCTGTGATAGTATTGTGTGTTCCAGTGACCTGTGGTAATGTTGTGCTAATGTGTTCTACTATTTCTGTGGTGATGGCTTCCGCTACGGAATGTTGTGTCTCCACTGCAAATTATGAGAATGGCTATATACCTTGAGTTAAAGGAAGAACATCTCAAATTAAAACGGGAGGTAATGGTTCTCAGACAGAAGTCACAAATGAGGGAATTGTTGGAGGAGATGTTGGAATAATAAGAGAAAACGGCTGAAGGTTTGAAGCTTGTTCACAAGGGTGCAATAAAGTTCATCCTTAAGAGACAAGCGGAGACAAAAACCATGAATGCATTCGACACATTATATGACGAATGTGAAGGGAAGGCAGAGAGGGAAGTAGAGGAGGAGGATGGACAGAGTACTTCCTGTAGTAATCCTGAGATCAAGAAAGGTATGAAAAATGTTGTCATTGTTGGAGATTCCCAGGAAAGATATCTAAACAGAGCAGTTTTTACTCCACTCACTAGCAACGTATGTCTTCTGGGGGCCAGGGTGAGTAATGTGTTAGGAAAAATTGTAAATATCGTGAAGGATAGTGGAGACAAGCCCACTGTTACCTCAGTGTAGGGGGCAACGATTATGGTTGGCACAAGAGTGAGGTACTGTGGCAACAGTACAAGGATATGTCGGAGAAGGTTAGAGAGACGGGAAGGACCCCTGTAGCACTTGGTGTTTTGCCTAGGAAGGGGGTTGGGAGGGAGTGGTTGAGAAGGATGATAGGTTTTAACTGCTGCCTTGAAAGGTATTGCAAAGTTAATGCAATACCTTTCATAGACAACCATGTATAGTTGGGATGGGACTCATTAGGCAGGGGGTTACTGTTTTAGCTAGGACAATAGATAGGGATTTTTTTTTTTTTTTTTTTGAGGCTGAGAGTTAGGAGACAGGAACTCCACTCAGAAATCATTATCATCAGTGAAATACCTGTGTGGCGGAGTAAGCCAGACACCACCAACCAAGGAGGAGGGTACAGGGAGGTGACCCCCACCCCACAAGGAGACAACAGGGAGGCTTTTCCATCATCCGATGGGGAACAACATATCTCCCTCATGACCTGATGCCCCTCTTCCCCACAGCCAGACCACCGGGCAGTACGCAGTCTGAGTGCACTACACTCTGGAGGAGGAAGCACTCACCAGAATCAGGGTGGGACTTGCAACAACCAAGTCCCAAGCAAGCCCTTGGATGCTGTGTCCACTGAATCGGCCTTCACAAGAGGAAAGGACTCCACCAGAGCCTCAAGTCCTGCTACACCCCAGGGGAGCAGCAGCACAGTAGTGTCCACCGGACCCACTGTGGATGGAGTGACCACTGGTTCTTCACCCTCTGCCACCCACCTTTGGGAGCCAGCACATCGGCACATCTCACAGACGACTTTTGCTGGACCTCCTCAGAAGGGAGGTGGGCCCAGGGGTAGACTCCACCGGAGCTGCCTTCATGGGACAGACCACAAGTCGTCCACCAAGGTGACCCAGCCCCAATGGCAGGAGGGCAGAGTCGACTGGACCTGCGGCATCAGCCAGGAGAGCCCACCAGGCCTCCCCCTCCCATCGTCCCTGGGAGAGGTGTCCCAGCCCCGACGGCAGGAGGACAGAGTCCACCGGACCTTCGGCGTTGGTCAGGAGTGTCCACTGGGCCTCCCCTTCACATCATCCCAGGGACAAGCGGCACCTGAGGGAGCACCCTTCAGACCTCCCTCTACCTCTGTCCCGAGTAGGAACCTAGGCAGTGCCCACCGGGTTTGTCTGGCCAAAGGTGTGCCCACCGAGTCTCCCTCTCATGCCTCAGTCCAGAGTTCCGGCAGGGACTGTCAGTCCTGTCAAGTAGGAGAGCCGTCCTCCAGTCGCTCCCCCTCTGCAACCCTCGGGGTTCCTACTGAGGGTGATGCCCCTTGCTCAGCCCGCCCCTCCTGTGGTGGAGCGAGGTGCCCCTCTCCTCCGGAGAGTGGGAACTGCTCCCCCGCAGGTACCCCACCAGAGACCAGCCAGGGTGAGACGACCCTGAGGCCAGGTGTCCTGTCACTGCGGCTCCACCCTTGACACCAACGGGTGCTGCCAGACTCCCCCAGAGTGAGTGGCAGCAGACCACCCCTGATGGCCTCCTCCCCCAGGCGAGGTTGCAGTCCCCCGAGCAGGCGAACCACCTCTCCCACCCACCACAGCCACTGGACCCCTCTCAGTGTAGGTGGCCGCAGCCAGCCCCTGACGGCCGCCCTTGCTGGACGGGACTGTGGCCCCTCAAGGGCACCACCCCACCCTCAGCCGACCCTCGGCCTGGGCCTAGCCAGGTCCGCCCCCAAGACTCCTACCACGACAAAGGGCTAGTGCTGTGCTACGCACCTCCTGGCCCTATTCGGCCCCAGCCCCGAGGGCCCCACTTCGCCCAGGGCCCCTGCAGAGAGAGGGCCACCCACCACTTCTCCCATCAGCTCCCGTAGGACCTGTGGTGATCCCAACAGTGACCTACACCAAAAGCCCGGCTGCCACCTGCAGCTGCCAATATAGGGGCCTCCTCCCTGGCACGCCCTAGTGCCCCTCTCTGCCTGTACCTGTGAGTAGAAAAACTAAGGTTGTTGTTTCGTCCCCTGGTGGTGTTAATGTACGATCCCATGTGAAACAAACCCTCCCAGTGTCACCAGTGCTGCCCCCCCTTTTTTGCTTGGACAAGTGAAATAGCTACTCCAGAGGAAATTCACGTTGACTGCTAGTATTGGTACAAAGTGAGAGGCCCCGGCCTCTCCCCCAGTGTGACTCCCCCCCCCTTCAGTGCAATACACGGCATATTCCCTCTAAGTATCACTGTCGTGCCTCTGCCCCTGTGATTGTCGTATCTCCTTCCCCTCCCCTTAGTCTTATTCCGTACACACCAAGTGCATACACTCAGTGTTTGCTCTCTGTGATTGGCCTACATAGAGATACTATGCAACAATAGTATCCTCCGTCCCTGTCACGCGAGTAGGTAATAAGTGGTATATTCTTCCGTCCCATGTCACACGGGTGTAACGTAAGATAGCCTAGATCTCATCTATGCCACGTGGATGTGTTATAGCTAGTATAAGGTGCCATCTGTCATGCAAATGTGTCATGGAGTGAGAATATACTTCCGTCCCTGTCACGTGCTGTGTATACTGAAGTAGACTATATTGGAAGTGTTATACATATGGGAACAGGACACACCTGACGTACTGTATGAGATACAGTATACGTGTATTGTCGTGTGGAAATTTTCTGTATAAGTGGAGACATATCTCTGTGTGTGTTGGTCAATGCTCTACTGTATATGAACTAGGTGGAGATATTCCGTGTAAGGTATATTTCTCTGTGTCATATTAATATTCTGTATCATTTAGGTTTGGTCACGGACTGTAGTGTGTAATTTATTGTTGTTAATATATACATGTGCCTTTGGGCAGTCAGTGTTTGGACTTCCCCTGCTTGTCTGTGTACCCTGACCCGGTGGTGAACAAAGGACCCAAGGGCGCACTGTATCTGGACCCGAGAAGTCAGAGTCCAGACTAGGCTGCATAACAATCAGGTTTGGATAGATGCATCAAGACTTGCAAAAATAAGAACAACAGTTTAACCATTAGTGTAGATACATCCACTCAGGCACCTCAGAATGAGCAAGCGATGACAGAGGACAGAAGAAACAATGGTAGAGGAGAGATAAGTGATAGCACAAAAAATTGTAATATTGGTAAGGAGTTTCCCAGTTATTAACAAAAACAAAAAAAGTAAATCCCTGTTGGAGTTTGTGTTTACGAGGGAACTCTTCCTGCCAAGCAGAGTTCCCATGCACGCTACTGGCCTGCACCTAGGGCTTGACGGGCATTCTGACTCAGGCCATGCTAGTGATGTGATGTGCCCTTGCCTGGACCTCTTAAAATAAATCTCAAGCTGGCCTCTCTGTTTCAATCTCACTCTTGGTCCTCACCCTAACATGGCGCAATGGAGTTCTACAAGTGACCCAGGGGCGACGCCACCAGTTTCAGAGCAAGTGAACCCAGAGTCGAAGGATTGGTCCCGCCCCATGGCACCGGGGGAACAAGTGCACAGCAACATGTATAATGTGCCACCATCCCAGCTATGACTTCCAGGGTTGGGGACAGCCTACCAGCCAGTGTACACAGCCCTACACCCGGAAGAACTGGCCCAGTGGCTAGTGCCAGCACCACCTGCAACTCCCGGTAAGGCTACCGTGGGGATGTGGCCATCCCAGTTTGAGGCATGGGCCCACATCATTGGGTGCTACAGCAGTGGTTGCAGGTGGGTTCCACCCTTGTATAGGTTTCCCAGTGAGTTGTTCTTCCTATGGTCAGCCTTTCGGTGTACAATACACAAGGTCAGCTGAGGCGAAAATAAACACTGGCTTCTTAAAGTTGTCTTTTTTTTTTTTTTCCAAATAATTCCACTTAATGCTTTCCAGCTTCACTTCACTGTTCTCACAAGCATTGGAGCTATACAGACTTTACTAAACGTTGTCACACTTAATGCCTGAAAACACTTCACTATTTTCACAAGTACCGATGATATCTAAACTTCAGTAACACTTCACTGCTTGCCTACAAACTTCGCTGTTTACA
The DNA here is from genome assembly GCF_032717465.1 of Coenobita brevimanus. Lineage (NCBI taxonomy): Eukaryota > Metazoa > Arthropoda > Malacostraca > Decapoda > Coenobitidae > Coenobita > Coenobita brevimanus. The sequence continues at coordinate 9,568,826 of NC_137007.1, forward strand.
CAAGTGCTGAAAATATACAAATTTCACTGCATTGACACTGCACTACATTCAAACTGAACTGAAAACCGACCGAACCTGTTCTAGTCTCTTATCCATCCTTACATAAGCTTCCTTGCTTCTCCAACATTCTAGAGCATGCTGGTCCTGTACCTGCCCCTAGCAACAACAATTACCGACTCGGAGGCAACCAAAACATGCCAGAGTTTTCCTACATTACATAACACCATAAATTATTTAGCATACTGACAAATTGCATAATTAACAAGCAATCACATAAACATGGTAAAGAAAAAGAGCATAAAAATTAATGCATAACTTACGAAATAACTACGCTCACAAACAGGAGGCAAACTGGCAACTCTGACTCTTACCGAAACCACTGTAAATATCGGAAAACAGCGAGAAGTCTCTCGAACACCCAACTGGCAAGTATCGTTTCTTAACAGGTCTTTAGTGGATACGTTTATAGAGAAGGAAAAGAAGGTGTATGCGGCCTTCCTGGATTTGGAGAAAGCAAATGACAGGGTGAATAGACATGAAATGTGGAAAATATTAAGAATTGTAGTGCTAGGTGAAAAAGGCCCGACTCCTCGGTCCTGGAACACCTAACGTGTAGCGGGGTCCTCTTTCAAGAGAGAGGTAGGACACAAAAACTCCAGGCAATAACCTTTACGCGTATATTACTTCAGTCAGACACAGGACAAAACAGCACATAGCACAACACAATATTTGGTGGATAATAAAACCTTAACTAGATAATCAGTATCTCACAGGATACTAGCTTAACAAACACTGATGCTAACACTCTAGATTTAGTGTACAGGTTTACTTAGAACACAGGGTCGCGGTGCACGTGGGGGAACAGGGGGTGAGTCTCACACGGGGGGGGGGGAGGGGTGACGCACTGAGGGTCTGATTATAGTTATAGTAGTATCGAGTGGGAATTGATGTTACAGATTCTGAGATTCTCCATCCATCCATCCATTGCCAGACGCCATGTATCCCAAACGGGGTGGTCAAGGGCTTAGAGTTAATTGTTTTACAGAGAGGGGCACTAATCCTCCACCAACCCCACTGGACACATATGGATGCCAACAGCATCTGGTGTTCCCAGGCGGTCACCCATCCAAGTACTAACCAGACCCAACATTGTATTTTCTGGTAGCAAGGGGGTTTTGATAATTTATTATATTGCTAGTCCAGGTTTTCACATACGCGTCGAATGCCGAGAGGAGATTTACTAATGGAGAGGGGGTAAGGCACTGACAGTCTTGTTGTGTTTATGGTAACATGAGCGGGAGGGTATTATTAACACTTTCTCTTCACTATTTCCTGGTAGCAAGGGACATTTGGATATTTTACTAATGAGAATCTCTCGGGTTGGGTTTCTTACTGATTTCATACAAGGACGTCACTCCGTGAGTCTGATTCACCAGTACTTAGACTCTGCACTCGTTATTATTAGTCCGCCCCGTGGTATCACTTATTCCCCCTCTATCTTCCCGTGAACACTTGACCTGTTATTCAGGGTGCACTATGTCACCATATCTCTGTTACACTAACTTGGGGCAACATCACACTTAACATAAGTCATTTATACGTTGGGGGCGGTGGGGAGACACGCCGGCGACAATTCTGCCGGAACTGGGGCACCGCCAGGGGAGGGCGTGCCAAGAGGGCACGGGACGACTCGCAGGGGCGTCTTCTCTCGTCCGGGGCTGCAGGTGGCGAAGGGGCTCGTATTCTCTGGGCTGCGTACAGGGGTGTGACCCTCAGGACTAGGGCCAAACAGGTCCAGAAATCTCTGGCTCAGGTCTCGGCCGGAGGTGGAGGTCTTTGGCCATCGGGGCGTAGGGAGATCTCTCCCGGGCGTCCTGGGGAGGGCCTGGAGTACCCTAGGACTGCGACCTCCAGAGTCAAGGGGCGCCATCAGTGAGGGACTGTGGCATTGACCTTAATCAGGGTCTGTCATGTGGGTCTTCCCCAGGGCCAGGCATAGGGAACAGAGGCCAGGGGAGGCGGTAGGGCCTCTCCAGGGTCCTTCTGCATCTCCTGCATCAGGAGTTCGGGCACTCGTCTCACGCTGGGGCAGCAGTACTGCGCTCACCTGTCTCCGGCTGTGGGGCCCGGCTACTGGCCGTGGCTTCCCAAGGGCACGGCTATGAGGCGCCAAGGCCCGGCTACTGCCCGTGGCTTCCCAAGGGTGCAGCTATGAGGCGCCAAGGCCCGGCTACTGGCCGTGGCCTGAGTGGGGGAATCAGCGTGACTCTGGACACCTTCGGAGCAGCTACTGGCCATCTGACGAAGGTGGGAGTGGCTCCAGGCCGTCTCCTGCAGAAGGGAGGGGGAGCGGCTGCAGGCTGACTCAGGGGCAGCACCTTCGGAGCGGCTACTGGCCGTCTGATGAAGGTGGGAGCGACTACAGGCCGTCTCCTTCTGCCAGGGGGAGGAGCGGCTACAGGCTGTCTCCTTCTGCCAGGCAGAGGAGCGGCTACAGGCCGACTCGGGAGCAGCACCTTCGGAGTGGCTACCGGCTGTCTGATGAAGGCGGGAGAGACTACAGGCCATCTCCTTCTGCCGGAGGGAGGAGTGGCTACAGGCTGACTTGGGGGCAACACCTTCGGAGCAGCTACCGGCCGTCTGACGAAGGCGGGAGCGACTACAGGCCGTCTCCTTCTGCCGGAGGGAGGAGCGGCTACAGGCCGACTCGGGGGCAACACCTTCGGAGCAGCTACCGGCCGTCTGACGAAGGTGGGAGCAACTTCAGGCCGTCTCCTTCTGCCAGGGGGAGGAGCAGCTACAGGCCGACTCCTGCAGGAGGGGGTGTAGGGCGGCTGCAGGCCGTCCCTTGAAGAACACCTTCTGACAAAGGCAGGAGCCGCTACCGGCCGTCTCCTGATTACCCTCAGGTCGGTGAGGCACCAATTCCCTTACAAGGGGCGGGTGGCTACCGGCCATTCCAAAGAGGAAGACACCTTCGGAGAGGCTACAGGCACACTCCTGTTGAAGGCGGGAGTGGCTACAGGCCAACTCCTGAGGGGTGCTGTTTGGAGCTGGATAGGCAGCTCCATCCTGATCTGATCCGGCAGTACCTCTCCCCAAAGGTAGTGCTGAATTCCTGCTAAGGTGACAGTGAGGCAGCTGCGTGTCACAGGGGCACACAGCCCGGGCTGACTTGTGCTGTTGTCGCACTGCGTCCTGCGGTTCGGCTGCGGTTCCTCCATGGGGTCCGGGGGGGGGTGTCGGGGAGTTTCCGGGGGCACTATGCTGTAGCTCACGCATTTTACCACCTTCCTCCTGGAAAAAGTCATGTCCCCGTGACTGGAGGTGATAGATGTGAGTGTCATGGGTGGCATAGACAGGTTGGAGGTCCTGGAGGAGGGCCTGCCAGGCAGCAGTGGCGTGGTTTTCTTCTTGTTCCACGTCACAGGTGAGGAAGAGCATGGAGGTGGTGGGGGAGGAGCGGAAGTTCAGTAGGTGGCGTGGTCCTCGGAGCCGGCGGTTCCTGCCGAGGGTAGGCGTCCATACTGCCCGTCGCACTTTCATCTTGCTGGGTGTTGCTGCTGGTGTGGTGTGGTGCTGTATGCTGGACACCGAGGGTAGGAGCTGGGTTTTGTGTCGTGGCAATGCGGCGTAGGGTCTCTGGGGAGTATAGGTGGTGGGGATCTGTGCTTGGTGTAGCATGACAATGTGAAGTTGTGGGGAGGCGGATGGCATAGGGGAATGGGTGTATTGGCGGGTGAGCGTGAGAGGCGGCCCAAGTGGGTGGTTGTGGTTTTGAGGGTGGGAGTGGATGGGGAGGTGGGCATGCGGGGTGGGTGGGGATGGGTGGTTTGTGTCATTGGGCACGTGGGGGGGGTGGCGGGGTGTGACGACGTTGGAGTGGGCATCTGTAAGGGTGGTGGGTGGGAGGTAGTGGTAGTTGGGTGTGGTGAAGGTGTGGTGGCATGGGCGGGACATGGGGGGCTGGGCGGCGAGGGTGGGGTGGTGGGAGGAAGGGGTGAGGGAGAGCGGTGGGAGGCTGGTGTGGCAGGTGAGATGTCAGGTGAGGTGCGGGGGGTGGTGGCGGCCGGGTAGGCTGAGGTGGTAGGGGGGATGGAGGGGAAGGGTGAGGAGGAAATGTAGCACTCGTATGTGGAAGTGGGGGGTAGCGTGGGGGCAGGAGGAGGTTGGGGGTGTGGGGCTGGGGTGGCAGGGGCGGGGGTGCGGTAAGGGCGCACGTGGCAGTTTCGGAGGGTGCGTGGGGTGCCGTGATAGTCGATGACAATTTGGTAGGGGTTGGGGACGTGGGTGATTGTGTGGGGTCCCGTGAAGCGGGGGGCAAGCTTGTGTGAGGTGGGGAGTTGGGCGATGTCGACGGTGTCGCCAGGGTGGAAAGGGTTGGGGGCTGTGTCAGGGCTGAGGTCTAAGTTTCTCTGTATGTGGACTAGTCGGCCCTTCAGATGGTGCAATGGGTCTGTGGTCGGAGCGGAGGTGGGCGGTTGTAGGTGTTGGCGAAGTGGCAATAGAAGGGGGGCCTCGCCAAATATCCTCTCGTAGGGGGAAACCCCGTCTTCTCGGGGGCAGGAATTTATGCCCCACTGAACAATTTTTACATGAGCAGGCCAATCGTCATCTTTCGTAGCCTTGATACATGTGCGCAATTGATTCATGATAGTGCAATGGCTACGTTCGCATACTGCATTTCCCTGTGGCCAGTAAGGAGAGGAGTGGGAGATTTTATATCCAAATATTCTGGCGAGCTCTTCCCAGACTTTTCCGGTAAGCTCTGGGGCATTGTCAGAATGGATGGTCTGTGGAATGCCAAAATAAAGGAACACATGTCGGAGAAGGGCGTCGGCGATGGTGACGGCATGATGCTCTTTGGCTGGGCAGGCTACTACAAATTTTGAATACGTGTCCACAAAGGTGATCACATACTTGTACCCTGATTTTGGAGGAAGGGGGCCCATTACATCAATTGCTAATCACCTTGCCAGTATAGCTTGCTGAACAGGTGGGAGGGGATCCAGGGGGGTCGCTCCTTGCGGCGCCATTGTTGCAGGAGGTCTGTTTCTGGTTGTACGGCGTGGATGGGGAGGTGAGAAAGGGCATCCGTGTTAGTGTGGAGTTTTCTGGGCCTGTAGATCTCGTAATGAAATTCTTCCAGGGTCTCGTGCCACCTGAGGAGTTGGGCGTTCTGGGAATCAGATTGGTGAAACCACTGGAGCGACTGGTGGTTCGTGATGATAGTGACCTGGGTCCCGGAAAGATAAGCCCTGAAATGCTGGAGAGCCCACACTATGCCGAGGCATTCCCGCTTGGTCGCGGCATAATTCCTCTCGGCTTGATTCAAGGTGTGGCTGGTGCAGGCGATGATGTGTTCCCAACCGGCTTGTACCTGGGCTAGCACGGCGCCTATGGCGGTGAGGGAAACATCGGTGTAGAGGCGGAAGGGAAGGGAATAATCGGGAAAGGCTACGATGGGGGTGGAGACGAGCTTGTCTTTGAGCTGTTGAAAGGCAGCTCGCCTCTCTTCCTTCCAGAGGAACGGTTCCCCCTTCTTGGTCAAATTGTGAAGGGGCTTTGAAATATGGGCGAATCCCTTCATGAAGCGACGGTAATAGGACGTTAGTCCTGAGAAGGCATGGATGCTGTGGACATCCTGTGGCACAGGTATGTCCACTGTGGTGCGGAGCTTGTCGGGGTCTGGGGAGATTCCTGCCTGGGAAATAATATGTCCCAGGAATGAGACGGTCCTAGCAGCCAAGACACACTTAGAGGGATGGAGTTTCAGGCCTGCATGGCGAATCCTAGTGAAGACTCGGCGGAGGCCCTGCAGGTGGTCGGCCCAGGTCTGGCTAAAGACAATGACATTGTCTAAGTAAGCCAGGCATATTTCCCAGGTGAGGCCGCTAAGGACAGATTCCATCAGCCTGGAGAAGGTGGCGGGGGCGTTGCAGAGGCCGAACAGCAGGACGTTAAATTTGTAATGTTTGTCGTTGCTTGTTGAAAAGGCCGTCTTGCCTCAGTCTTCTGGATGCACGGGGACCTGCCAATATCCAGACTGGAGGTCGAGGATGGCAAACCAAGATGCCCCATAAACGGAATCTAAGGAATCGCCGATTCATGGGAGGGGGGTGGCAACTTTCATGGTGATGTCGTTCAGGCGGTGGTAATCGATGCAAAATCGCATCGTGCCGTCCTTCTTTTTCACTAGAACGACAGGGGAGGACCAGCGGCTGGTGGAGGGGGAAATAACACCGGCCTCTATCATTTTGCGTACCTGGTGGTCCTCTTCCTCCCTTTGTCAGGGATTCTTCCGTCAGGAAGGTTGTCTAATGGGTGGGCCTGTCGTGTGAATCTCGTGCGACAGGTACATGGTGTGTCCTATGTCTGCTGGTCCTGCCGCAAACAGATCCTGAAAATCCAGGAGAAGGCGGCATAGGGTGTCTCACTCTGGGCGGAGAGATGGTCAGGGATGGGTGGCAGGGGGCCGGGGGAGTGGGAGAAGGGTGGGGCGCAGGGCTCGGCTTCCTCCATCTCTCCGATGATGAGCCCTTTTGGGAGGGTCAGGGGGGAAGGGGCGAGGTTAGCCATGCAGACGGTGGTGTGATGTGGGGGGAGGAAAGTGAGGGATGAGAGGCAGGCGGAGAGGGCTCCCGGCGGGAGGAGGGGGGAGAACAAGACAGAGGGACAAGAGGGCTGGTTAAGGGGCACCCAGGGCTCATGGTGGGAGGCAGAGATGGTGGAGGGGAAAGAGGGAGGAGGGGTGGTGAGGGGGGGCATGGGGGAGGAGGGAGTACAGAAGGGGGGGAGAGGGCGAATCTTCCGGCCGGGGCTGGGGCTTACAGGTGCAAACGGCCTGGGTGGGGTTGGGTGGGGCACGGAACTGGAGCTGCTGATAGTGGCAGTCTATTGTAGCTCCGAGTTTCTGGAGTAGGTCCAGTCCTAAATACCTGTCGTAGCTTCGGCAGGAGGAGTCGAAAATAATAAATTGGTGTCGGATTGACACCGGCTGGTGGGTGTTGATCCGTAGGGCCCGTGTCTCCCCACGGATGGGCAGGAGGCCATCCCCCGTGTCCACAAGGTGAGTGGCATTGGGGTGGAGTGGGCCAAAGGTCGATTTGTGGCGGGAGAAATAGTGGCTGTAAAGGCAGGATCTGGCCGTTCCCGTGTCGACTAACAGTCTGGCCTTCATGCCGTTCAATTTCATCTTGTGGTACACTAGGGGGCGATATTTAGGGGTAATGGCCCCCACCACTTTGGGTTGGTGCGGGGGCGGGCCTAAAAATCCAGCTGTCTGGGGCTTTCATCTTCCTGCTCCTGCTCCTGTTCCCCAGGATGGTACTCCTCTATGGGTGCCAGTTCATCTTCCGGGGCCTTGTCCTCCAGAGAGGACACCTTACGTGAACCCGGGGCAGTGGGCCTGCGGCGGGCAGCCTTAAGCTGGTCCCGTATGTCATGTAGGGGACACCGGGAGCTGCAGGCTGTGAATTCCCATGGATTCACTAGGATCAGGTTCGGGTTCTCCCGATGGGTGGGGCGCCAGCGGGAGGGGTGTGCCCTAGGCGGGCTCGGCACCGGGGTGGGGTTGGTGTGAGGCAAGGGCAGACGTGGCATGATCGGGGGAGCCGGGGGTTGAGTGGGAAATTTCTTCACCACATTAATTTGCTGGGGAGTAGGGCTGGCAGTCAGGACGCACCGTATGAGCTGGACATCTCTATCCATGTCTCCAGTTAGGTCATGGATGGTAAAGTGTTGTTTAACAACACTCGGAAGCACTCTGAGAAGAGTGTGGAACGTATGCTAATCCCGGGTTTCCTCATCTGCCTCCGGGTAGGCAGCAGTAACTAGGCGTCTTGCCTGTATCAGGGTATTGTCTAAATCCCCGTCAAATGAAAAACAATCCAATTAGGATAGAGCCACAACTCTCCCTAATGATGGGGTGATGGCTTGAACAATGAACTTTGTAAAGTTCTGCCAGGTGAGCTCCTGGACGATTTTCGGTGCTATGTTCACCGCCGCTTTGCCCAATAGTGGAAGTGTGATTGCGACTTTTTGCTGGTCATTATCAAAGCCAATATCCAGTAAGGGTTTAATGATCGCTAGATACGTGTGTATATCGTACTGGTCAGGGTCAAACTTGGGTAATTGTATGTGTGGTTTTGTGGTCATTTTGCCAAATATTTCCTCACTACCTCTCTTTTACGCCCGGGTCAAGAACCACCGCTGGCCACCAGTGTACTGCTAGGTGAAAAAGGCCCGTCTCCTCGGTCCTAGAACACCTAACGTGTAGCGGGGTTCTCTTTCAAGACTGGGGCTTAGTGCAAATATGAGAGAAGTAGGACACAAAAACTCCAGGCAATACCCTTTATGCGTATATTACTTCAGTCAGACACATGACAAAACAGCAGATAGTACAACACAATATTTGGTGGATAATAAAACCTTAACTAGATAATCAGTATCTCACAGGATACAAGCTTAACAGACACTGATGCTAACACTCTAGATTTAGTGTACAGGTTTACTTAGAACACAGGGTCGCGGTGTAAGTGGGGGATCAGGGGGTGTGTCTCACATGGGGGGAGGGGGAGAGGGGTGACGCACTGAGGGTCTGATTATAGTTATAGTAATATCGAGTGGGAATTGATGTTACAGATTCTGACTTAGTATTTTCTGGTAGCAAGGGGGTTTTGATAATTTATTATATTGCTAGTCCAGGTTTTCACATACGCGTCGAATTCCGAGAGGAGATTTACTAAGGGAAGGGGGGTAAGGCACTGACAGTCTCGTTGTGTTTATGGCAATATGAGCGGGAGGGTATCATTAACACTTTCTCTTCACTATTTCCTGGTAGCAAGGGACATTTGGATATTTTACTAATGAGAATCTCTCGGGTTGGGTTTCTTACTGATTTCATACAAGGACCTCACTCCGTGAGTCTGATTCACCAGTACTTAGACTCTGCACTCGTTATTATTAGTCCGCCCCGTGGTATCACTTATTCCCCCTCTATCTTCCCGTGAACACTTGACCTGTTATTCGGGGTGCACTATGTCACCATATCTCTGTTACACTAACTTGGGGCAACATCACACTTAACATAAGTCACTTATACGGTGGGGGCGGTGGGGAGACACGCCGGCGACAATTCTGCCGGAACTGGGGCACCGCCAGGGGAGGGCGTGCTAAGAGGGCACGGGATGACTCACAGGGGCGTCTTCTCTCGTCCGGGGCTGCAGGTGGCGAAGGGGCCCATATTCTCCGGGCTGGGTACAGGGGTGTGACCCTCAGGACTAGGGCCAAACAGGTCCAGAAATCTCTGGTTCAGGTCCGGAGGTGGAGGTCTTCCACCATCGGGGCGTAGGGAGCTCTCTCCCGGGCGTCCTGGAGAGGGCCTGAAGTTCCCTAGGTCTGCGGCGCCATCAGGGAGGGACTGCGACACCGACCTGAATCAAGCTCTGTTAGGTGAGTCTTCTCCAGGGCCAGGCGTAGGGAACAGAGGCCAGGGGGGGTGGTAGGGCCTCTCCGGGATCCTTCTGTGTCTCTCGGGAGTCCGGGCACTCGTCTCACGCTGGGGTGGCAGTACTTCTTTTACCTGTCTCCGGCCATGGGGCCTGGCTACTGGCCATGGCTTCCCAAGGGCGCGGCTATGAGGTGCCAAGGCCCGACTACTGGCCATGGCTTCCCAAGGGCGCGGCTATGAGGTGCCAAGGCCCGACTACTGGCCGTGGCTTCCCAAGGGCGCGGCTATGAGGTGCCAAGGCCCGACTACTGGCCATGGCTTCCCAAGGGCGCGGCTATGAGGTGCCAAGGCCCGACTACTGGCCGTGGCCTGAGTGGGGGAATCAGTGCACCTCTGGACACCTTCGGAGCGGCTACCGGCCGTCTGACAAAGGTGGGAGCGGCTCCAGGCCGTCTCCTGCAAGAGGGAGGGGGAGCGGCTGCAGGCCGACTCGGGGGCAGCACCTTCGGAGTGGCTATTGGCCATCTGACGAAGGCAGGAGTGAATACAGGTCGTCTCCTTCTGCCAGAGGGAGGAGCGGCTACAGGCCGACTCAGGGGCAACACCTTCGGAGCAGCTACCGGCCGTCTGATGAAGGTGGGAGTGACTACAGGCCGTCTCCTTCTGCCGGAGAGAGGAGTGGCTACAGGCCGACTCAGGGGCAACACCTTCAGAGCAGCTGCCGACCGTCTGACGAAGGCGGGAGCGACTACAGGCCGTCTCCTTCTGCTGGAGGGAGGAGCGGCTGCAGGCTGACTTTGGGGGCAACACCTTCAGAGCGGCTACTGGCCGTTTGACGAAGGTGGGAGCGACTATAGGCCGTCTCCTGCCAGGGGGAGGAGCGGCTACAGGCCGACTCCTGCAGGATGGGGTGTAGGGCGGCTGCAGGCCGTCCTTGGAAGAACACCTTCTGACAAAGGCTGGAGCGGCTACCAGCCGTCTCCTGATTACCCTCAGGTTGGTGAGACACCGATTCCCTTACGAGGGGTGGGCGGCTACCGGCTGTCTCCTGATTACCCTCAGGTTGGTGAGACACCAATTCCCTTACGAGGGGTGGGCGGCTACCGGCCGTCCCAAAGAGGAAGACACCTTCAGAGAGGCTAAAGGCACACTCCTGTTGAAGGCGGGAGTGGCTACAGGCCAACTCCTGAGGGGTGCTGTTTGGAGCTGGATAGGCAGCTCCACCCCGATCTGATCCAGCGGTACCTCTCCCCGAAGGTAGTGTTGAATTCCTGCTAGAGTGACGGTGAGGCGGCTGCGTGTCATTGGGGCGCATGGCCCGGGCTGACTTGTGCTGTTGTCACACTGCGTCCTGTGGTTCAGCTGCGGCTCCTCCATGGGGTCCTGGTGGGGGTGTCGGGGAGTTTCCAGGGGAACTATGCTGTAGCTCACGCATTTTAAGAATATATGGAGTAAATGGGAAGTTGTTAAGTGCCGTGAAAAGTATGTATGAGGGAGCTGAGGCTGCAGTGCGTGTGGATTGTGAATTAACCCTTTAAATGCGGATTGTTGCAAAAGTGACGTTCGCCAAAAAGGACATAACAGCGGATCGTCGCGTTTGCGATTTGAGTTAATTTTGAATAAACGCGGGCAAGGATGTTCCAGCTGGTATTGTCTATCAGTGCCGCCACCCTTTAGCTACAATTAGCATACTTGATCTTTGTACTACTGACCTCCGTTGTAGCCAAGTATCGCATTTCCCCCCCCCCACCACGGCCCAGCCAGCCTGGCTGTGATATATGGCAGCGCGCTGACTGCTCAGAAATGTCAATCTGCGCTCTCCTCTCACAAGCAGTTTATGCTAATTGGAAACGCTTGTTTCCCCAGTTGTCACACTAGCTTTTTTTCGCGCGGTTTTCCCCTGTTTAGCGTCAGTTTACCGCAGGCTTTCAAAGTGACATTATGGCAAGTTCTAGCTCTTCTGAGTCAGTGCCTTCCAGCCGTCCGCAAAAGGGCTTTGTGACCTCAACCCCTTCTAAACCCTTACTAGGGAGTGCAAAGGGCCTGAGTGAGTCGGCTATATGCCGAGAGCTAATGAAAGCCTCTATGGACTATGGTAGTGATGTTGGTGTGTGGTTGAGTCCGAATCAGACACATTATCGTCCAGTGATGAGTTTGATGTGCAGGAAGAGCTCAGTGCTGTGCCTAGTACCTCGTCAGGCAAGGTTCCACAGCAGAAGGGAATGGAGTACGGCAAGGGGGCAAAGAGGAAGCAAAGTGGTGACCCCGGTTCCCAGTCATTGTACCCCGCAGGCTGGCCATTGTCCCCACACTCAGGTCAGGCCGCCGCCATTCCGCCTCGCTCCCCCAGCCCCATTATCTCTTCCTCATCGTCTGCTGTGATTTCTCCAGAGTCTTCAGAGTCTCCTTCACCACCTCGGAAGGGAAGTAGGCATCTGGTATTCGTAGAGGTTTCCGTAGGCCCCGTGTTCGTGCTGGCATGACTAGGAAAGTGTCTAGTAGTGGTAGTATTAGTCATAAGGTTTCTCGCACTAGGCAACTCACCACCCAGCCTAGTGTGAGTGACCTTGAACCTTCTCCCACTCTCCCCACCACCACCACCATCGCACATTCGCGACCTACCTCACCCAATGCCACACGGCCTGCCTCATCCACTGCCTCACCCACTGCCACACGGCCTGCCTCACCCTCCGATGCACCCACCCACTCCCAGCCTAGGCAGGGCACTCTGGACACCTTCGTGTGGTCTGAGGGCTCTGATTTTGTGCCAGAGGATCTGCCCTTTGATTCAAGTGGGTCTGGGATCCAGGCTGACTTCCCTGTCCCCGAGGGTGGTGAATGTTTGGACTACCTGTTGGCCTTCCTGGATGACAAAGTCATGCAGCATATTTATACCGAAACCAACAGGTACAAAGGACAATGTGCTGCAGTTTGTGACAGTGCAGGTGCCACGCCATCCATGTCTAGGATGGCATCATGGGTTCCTGTGACGATCTGCGAACTCTTTGTATTCATCGGTTTGATGCTTCTCATGCCACATAACTGGAAGCACAAGCTCGAGGAGTACTGGAGTGCTGACGACCTGTGCTCCACCCCCATCTTCAACAAGTACATGACTCGGGATCGTTTCAGGCAACTCATGACGTACCTGCACTTCGTTAACAACGATAAGCCTTCCCAGACTGACCCCCTATGGAAAGTGAGGGAAATCCTGAACTTGATCAAGAACAAGTTTATGAAGTACCTTCGGCCCCTCAAGAAAGTCGTTATCGACGAGTCCTTGGTTTTGTTCAGGGGCCGTCTTCGGTTCATGCAGTATATTCCTAGCAAACGCCACCGCTTTGGATTTAAGTTTTTCGTGGTGTTTGACTGCAAGACGAGGTTCATCCTAGACTTCGTCATGTACACCGCCAGCAACGAGGACTTGGACAAGACCGACCCCCTTGGATTCTTTGGCTCTGTGGTGAAAGTGCTTCTGGAAAAGTACTTCGGCAGGAATCATGTCCTGTATACTGACAATTATTATACAGCACCAAAACTCGCGAAGTACCTTTCAGAGTGCAGCGTCGGCTCCTGTGGCACTGTCAGGAGCAATAGGGCACACTACCCTGGCTTCCCCGAGGCTGCAAGATCTAAGCGGGGAGACGTGCACCTGAAGAAGTCCGCCAAGATGCTGGCGACACGGTGGCACGACAAGAGGATCGTCAATATGCTCACCACGGTACACAAGGGGGAAATCCAAGCCACAGGGACGGTCGACAGAAGGACTGGCGAGCCTGTGATGAAGCCTGATGCTGTAATTGACTACACCATCAATATGCGGCTGGTGGACAAGTCCGATATGATGATCGGAGAGATTGCCTGAGGAGGAACCGGCGCTGGTACAGGAAGGTGTTCTTGCACTTGCTGGATATGTGCAAGCTGAACGCCTTCATCCTGTATAAGATCAAGAACAGGAATCCAGCTAATTACTCTCTCAGGCGGTTTTCAAAGACTTGTGTTCACCAGCTACTTCAGCGTTTTGGACAGGTACTGCCATCAGGTCCCAGGCGCCACCCACAGACACGTCCAGACCGCCTACAGTGCCAGGACTACCTTCAGCGACACCGCCTCGAGCCATTGCCTAGCACTGCCAAGAGGGGGAAAGCACTGAGGAGGTGCTATGTTTGCAGCCACACCAACCGGCAGGAACGGACTTTTAGACGCACCTCCTTGCAGTGCAAAGAGTGTCAGATTCCCCTGTGCGCTTACCCGTGTTTCTTTGACTACCACAGCCTAAGTAAATTTTGAAAATAAGGGTGGAAATCTGTAAATAATACTGAGAGTGACAGTGATACTAGTGCTTAGTTTTCTTGTACGTACTGACAGTGACAGTCAGTTGAGTGTAAATTAGTGTATGTAGTTGTAAAAGTACTGACAGTGACAGTGATTTCAGTGTAAATTATTGTACATAGTAATATAAGTATTGACGGTGACAGTCACTCCAGTGTAAGAAGTTGTAAGCATTTATTTCTATTCTATGTTATGACAGTGACAGTTTGGTGTGTTGGAAATATTGTTTTTATAAGTAATGACAGTGACAGTGATGAATTAGGCACTCAACTGACAGCGACAGTGAAAGTGAGCGATAAAAATGAAGTGCGAGCGACCGACAGGAACGAGAATAAAGTGACGGGCGTAAGGCAGAATAAAAGCGCGCCGCGGTGGTCTTTATCATTCCCGCTTCACGTTACTGGCAGTGACAGTGAATTTTATTGCCGTAATAGTGACATGCGAGCCTTTGGGAAGTACTATGATTGAAAATAATGTAGTATACGTGTTTTTAGCTGTGAAAATGGAAATGTTTGTTGAGTGACGGGAAGACCGCCGCCGCGCTGCATGTCGGCCGTACGCTCCGTTGATTTTAGCCTTATTTTCAGTGCTTATTGTACAAATACGGATTCCAAACTACCTGTACGTTGTAGTATAAAGTTTACTGTGACAAAATGAGGCTGTGGTAGAGGGGAAACCGGGTTGCTGGAGGTGTGAAAGTGAAGATTTTGTTACCCAAATTTCCAAGTCTCCACAAGTCCTTGGGTAGTCCACGAAGGCTCAACACCTGTCTCTGGAGAAAGCTGAATGTAAGTACTATCTGCCATACCAAGTATAACGTTCTAGGGTTAATCTCTGATTTTTGGCTAATATTTTCCTATAGGTACTCAGACCGCGATCCAACCCCGCCACCCAGGGGGGGTCGGCTGTCCATGGCCGCGTTTTAGGGGTTAAGAGAATTTTTCTATTTGAATGTTGGACTGAAACAGGGATGTGTCATGTCTCCATGGTTGTTCAGTCTGTACATGGATGGGGTTATAAAAGAGATACAAGATAGGGCAGTGGATGTTGGGGCGGCTTTAATGAGAGAGGGCAACGTTTGGAAACTCCCTGTACTGTTGTTTGCAGATGATACTGTATTGTTAAGTGAAGATGAAGGGGATGCAAGGCTTGATGAATGAGTTTGGAAGAGTGTGCAAGAAATGGAATCTAAAGGTGAATGTAGGGAAGAGTAAATTTATGACCTTCAAAAGAAATGACGTCACTGGATGTACAGTACCTCAAAAAAGTATCAGAACAACTATGTGGTAAACAAACTGAAAAACCAACGATGTGATCCGAAAACACACCTGAGGTGAACGTATGATTTCAAAACTATCTGCCCCTAAGTACGGATACTTTCTTGAGGCACTGTACATGAGGTTGGATGATGATGAAATGGAAAATGTGAGTACATTTAAGTACTTGGCTATGAATAAGGATGGAAGTTTGGAGGATGAAGTGCTTGAAAGGGTACAACAAGGAAAAGGGGTTGCTGGTTCTTTGAAAGCAGTGATAAGAACTAGAGGCCCCCCGAATGGGAAAATCACACCAGCCTCGAGCCGATACATATCTAGCGCAGCTCGGAATATGACCTTGACCTTGGCCTACTTTCACCAATTTAGAACTTAGATTTTCATCCCTACTACACAGGTGTAAAATTTTGTGATGATATCTTGAGCGGCTGCGAAGTTATCATGCTAACAGACACACAGACACGCGGACAGACAGTCAAACTGAAAACAAGACTCGTAGGAGATTTTCATCCCTACTACACACCTGTAAAATTTTTTGATGATATCTTGAGCGGTTGCGAAGTTATCGCGGTAACAGACACACAGACCTTGACCAACTTTCACCAGTATTGAACTCATGATCTATTTTTTTTTTTTTTTTCCATACACACACCTGTGAGATTCTGTGATGATATCTTGAGCGGTTGCAAAATTATTGTGCTAACAGACACACAGACAGACAGACACACAGACAAATTGAAAACAATACCAACTTCGCTATTGCTGCTGGTGAACAGGGAAGTGTGCATGGAGGTAAAAAAGTCGCTGCATGACAGTATTGTAATACCAACTCTAACGTATGAAAGTGGAGCTTGGACCTTGCCGGAAGGACACAAGTCATGAGTGAGAGCAGTGGAAATGAGTTATTTGCGAGGAGCATGTGGAGCCACATGAAGGGACTGACAAATGAGGAAGTGAAGTAGCGTTAGGAGAAATACACTGAGGTGGTTTGGCCATGTGGAGAAGATGGAGAGCGAGAGACTAACAAGGAGAGTGTATGAGTGACGTGGAGTGGGGGAGAGGGAGGAGGAGACCAAAGATGAGATGGAGGGATGGAATGGAGAGGTATATGAGAGAGGGGTGCGTGAGCTGGAAGCAGGGTAGTGAAATGGCGGGGGACCGGGCGAGACGGAGACGATTTGTTTGTGGCCAACCCTTATGGGAGTAACGCGTCTGTCAATAGACGGACATATAGACGTCTAACGTTAGAGTCATGACATCACCCATACTAACCTCGGAAAAACAATGCACCTTTACCAAGTGCATATTCACCAGATCCATGACAAAATTATTACCGGTAACACATTTCAAAGTGTGCTATCCCACAAACTTATACTCCCTTTGGCAATGTACCACAAACAGGAGAAGTGATTCACTCCAAGCAGAGCTAAGCTGAAGGGGTTTACACAGTGTCCATATAAACAATATCTACCGTTATCTACCGCCTAATAGACCTCCGAGAGGAATAACGACGAGTTTGTGAGGCAGGATCGTCCTTACCTGAAACCTCGCTGTCTTTTGAAACCGTGCTTTTCACCCCACCTCAGAATGTAATGTGGTAGGTTCCAAAGGAACAGGGAAAGAAAAAGCGCGAAAAAGGAATAACTATCAATATCGTGTCATTGAAAAGAATCAGATTCTCAAACACACCACTGACGCCCCCAGAGACAGGCTGCACCTTACTGGCATAACCATCTGCAGTACACACACACTACATATAGACAAACTGTACTGTACGTCAAGTCGAGTATGAAAAATACTTGTCATTCGCTCGTCTGTACAGAATGCATTCAAGTTTTTCCCCCTCACTTCCATAACCTCTCTCATATTTTTGCGAATTAATCAAAGACAGAGCCATGTTAGACAAGTACACATTTAATGTCATTAAACATATAATGTCAGTTACACATATAATGTTAGTTAAGCATGATTGATTAATTTGCAAAAGAGAGAGAGAGAGAGAGAGAGAGAGAGAGAGAGAGAGAGAGAGAGAGAGAGAGAGAGAAATCTGGGTAGGTCAATGGGCCCATGCTTGATAATCCCCTCCCCACACCCTAATAATTCTTTAAGAACTTAATGCTACATAACACTTCTCAGGTATGCTTAACGTACGGTATGTAATTCATTGTTAGCCATAAGTTTATATGTAAAGAATTATGTTTTATATATGTGATATTATTTATTAGTCAGCAACTTAGTAAGTTCCCTTGGGACTTTCCCCTCCATTTTTCTGTATAAAAATGACAGGTGTACTCCAAATCCTTCACTTTTCTCCCCTATAGATGTGGATGCACGAAAGAGCTTGTGATAGTTTGTGTTTTCTTTTCCTTGTGGACATCAGCATATATATATATATATATATATATATATATATATATATATATATATATATATATATATATATATATATATATATATATATTGCCATGTTTGCAAACAACAGTAGTGAGGGTCCGGTCTTTTATTAAGCGGGTCTTTTCTGTCCTTTGTAAATCGGCACAATTTTAAATTTGTTCTTTTCCAGTCTGTTGGCAATTCTCATCTGTCCAATGAGCATTTGATATCACTGACTGGCCGCACCAGCTGATTTGTACATTCTTTTAAAATCCATCCAGCCACCCCATCTGGTTCCTTACTTTACTCTCGTTCAAATCCTTCATCAACTGTAGTAGGTATCTCCCTTCTCTCATCTAGCGTCTCCGTCAACTGTTGAGTCTTCACTTCTTCGTCTGGGTAATAAATTCATCTTCAATTATAAAACTAAGAGAGAGAGAGAGAGAGAGAGAGAGAGAGAGAGAGAGAGCAGAAATATTAACAGTAGTAGTAGTAGTAATAGTAGTAGTAGTACAATAGCGGTAGTAGTAGTAGTAGTAGTACCACCGTAGCGGTAGTAGTAGTAGTGAATAATAATAATACTAATAATAATATAATAACAATAAAAATAAATTTAATCGTCGATCTTTTTTTTTTTTTGCTTGTCAAAAGTGCCAGTTCTTCAGAACTAATTAGCGTTCAAAACCGCGAAAGAGCAACGCGATTATCGGTTACTCAGTTGCATTGGCACCATCGACAGGATCATATTTTTTGGTGAAAAGGAAAGTTTTGGACAGTCTTAAATGACTCCACATACGTAGACTACTTTAAAGACTGGGTAACAATAAATAATGTGTGTACTGCATAAGAAACGTGAAGCGAAATGATGCTCCCCTACTGCTTAAGGCTCTTAAAGACGCAGGGCATCATACTCGTAAACGCAGAGAAACACCCAAACGCATGGCGAGAAGAGATGATATTGCAGCTAGATATTCAGACTAACCAAACGTAAGAGCCTTGAAAATCATTAAACATAGTCTGAACTCAGTCCTGGATTTCACTGGGAGACAATGGGACTCAGCTAAGAACAGAGTAGTAGGAGGTCCACGAGGAAGACCAAGAATGCTTAACCGCTCCAATACATCCGATTCGGCTACTTATCTCTAGAAACGTTTCACTTATTAATAATTTTTAAAAATAAGACTGTTATGTGTCAATTTACGATTAATGTGTGCAATTCATGTTGGTCCACTTGGTCGAGCAGACCCGTCGACCGCACGGAAGTTAATGACCCTATAGGATCGTTCCATAGGTTTCTTCCACAGACAAAATGTTTGAGTTTCAGCATGGCATGTGCATTGTGAGACTGTCATGTATTGACAGGGATGCTGCGTGTTAGTACAGGCTGCCGCATAGAACTATGTGTCTCTCATATCAAGATATTTTTTTTATAAAAGAGAGGACTGTAGTTTCAAAGTGTAAGTGAGATGTGAGAGAAGTTTTGATGCAGCCTGTGATAATGCTGAAGCGGTTCTGTATGGTCCGCAAAGCACGAGGAGTATAATGGGTGTTAGGAAGACGGCCCATGATGGGCAGGCATAGAATATCACTAATCTAATAATGTTTACAGAGTAGGTAAAGTGTGTCTTTCTGTTGCCCACAGTCTGTCCCTGTACGAGTGCATTCAGTCCGGGAGTGCACTGCCTCTTGATGTCTTGTATGTGGCCCTTGAAGGTGAGTTCAATATCTTATTTGGTGGAGGGGATGTGTGACACATGTACATTTTTAAATGCCATGTTACAGGTGTATCTGTGCTAGTGCGTTTTTTTTTTTTTTTTTTTCCACAGAAGATGAGCAGAGGAAGGAAAAACAAATGTAAAAAAATCCATACAAGATTACAGGTGTGCTCCATTCATATATATATATATATATATATATATATATATATATATATATATATATATATATATATACATATATATATATATATATATATAAGTAACAGTTGGACTTGAATTGCCGTAGGTTGAAGTTTGGGATGAAACTAATTTGAGGAAGCGAGATCCAAAGAAATGCAGTTCTGGGAATGAATGAATATTGACAGGCAGAAGTTCTGCAATACGGCAGTGTGAGAGTCGCCATGTTGCTACCAGATGCCCGTGCAGCACAGGGGAAAGGATGGGAATGGCACAATGGATGCAACTTTGTCTGAGCATTTGCTATAAAATATCAGTTAAATAATGCAAGCGAGGCAATATTCCGTCTTGCTTGTACAGGAGGTAGCTCATTTGTAAATGCTGGGGTATTAATCTAGTATATTATAACAGTAGCCGTGTGTGTGTGTGTGTGTGTGTGTGTGTGTGTGTGTGTGTGTGTGTGTGTGTGTGTTCTTACCTTACCTAATTGTATCTTTACAGGAATGAGTCAAGCTCGTACTGTCCCGTGTCTTAAACCATATTTATCGTACATATCCTTAAATTTATGAATTGTTTTGGCACACACTATTTCATTCGGTAGTGCATTCCATTGATCAATTGCTCTGTTTGGGAAACTGAATTTCCTTACGTCTTTATCACCTCTCTTCTTATGCAGTTTTTTGCAGTGTCCTCTTACTGATGCTTCTCAATATGTTAAGTAATCATTTATGTCTATTTTCTCCTTTCCTGATATGCACTTATATAGCATTATTATGTCACCTCTTTTCCTTCTCTCCTGTAGTGTTGGTAGATTCAGTTTATTTAGTCTTTCTTCGTAGCTTAGGTCCCTTAAGCTTGGTATCCATCTTGTAGCGGCCCTTTGAACTTTTTCAATCTTGTCTATATGCTTTTTGAGATGAGGACTCCAGACTACTGATGCATATTCCAGGGTTGGTCTAATGAATGATGTTATTATCCTTCTTAGCATGTCTTCATTTATGTATGTGAATGCTATTCTCATATTTGCAAGCAGTGTATACATGTTCCGAACCTTCTCGCTGATGTGGTCAGCCGGAGATAGTCTGTTATTGATAATCACACCTAGGTCTTTCTCTCTTTCTGATGAGTATAGGGTTTTATTTCCTAACTTATAATCCCAATCAGGTCTTTTTCCACTTTTACCAAACTTGATTACATGACACTTGTCCACATTGAATTCCATTTGCCATGTACTACTCCATTCATGAAGTTTATTTAATTCTTCTTGTAGCTCTTTACAAGAGTCTGTGTTAGTAATTCTCCTTTGTATTTTTGCATCATCTGCAAACATATTCAGATAGCTCTCATTTCCAGTGTTACTGTTTATATCATTTATATACACTAAAAACATGATTGGTGCCAGCACTGAACCCTGTGGTACTCCACTAGTCACTTCTTTCCATGATGAGTAGTTTCCTCTTAGTACTGTCCTCATTTCTCTTTTTATGAGAAAGTCTTGCATCCAACAAAACAGTTTGCCTCGAATTCCTCCTTGATGGTACAGTTTCCATAAAAGTCTTTGGTGTGGTACTGTGTCAAAAGCTTTCTTGAAATCTAAATAGATACTGTCCACCCATCCTTCCCTTTCCTGTATTGTGTTTGTTACTCTGTCATAGTAGCTCAACAGATTAGTAACACATGATTTTCCTTTTCTGAAACCAACTTGTCTTTCTGTTATCATACTGTGTTCTTCTAGATGATTTACCCAAGCTTTTCTTATAAGTTTTTCTAATACCTTGCTTACAACACTGGTCAGCGATACTGGTCGGTAGTTGAGTGGATTTTGTCTATTTCCTTTCTTGAATAAGGGGACAATATTTGCTTTTTTCCAAATATCAGGTAGTTTACCTTGACTCAAGGATTTCTTGAAAATTAAAAATAATGGTTTACTTAACTCCTTTGCACATTCTCGTAATACCCAACATGAAATTTCATCAGGACCACTTGCTTTTCCTCTGTCTAATCTACTTAACTCCTCCTGTATTACTTTTTCTGCTATTTATATATCTGGTAGTGTGTGTGGACATGCGTGTTCCACATAGTCCCTCTCAAAATTTTTTCTTCTGTAAAAACTAATTGGAAATTCTTATTTAGTGTTTCACAAATATCTTTCTCTTGTGTATAAGTGATTCCCTCGTCCGTAATGGATTGTATTATATCTTTTACTTTGGTTTTGCTTCTGATATAGCTGTAAAACAGCTTTGGTTGATCACTACTTTTATTTATTATATCCTCCTCAAACTGTTTTTGGGCTTCCCTCCTTATTCTTGTACAGTCGTTTCTTGCCTGTTTGTAATTATTATACGCCCTTTCACTATTGTGTCTTCTGTATCTATTCCACAACAAATCTCTTCTTTCTTTTGATTTTTTACATTCTGTATTGAACCATTTCTGTATTTCTTATCTGCTTCTTTGTGCTGTGGGATGTACTTCTGGACTCCTGTTTCATAAAATTCACAAAAATTTTTATATACAGCATTTAAATCTTGTCCTCTAAGCTCATTTTCCCAATCAACTTCTAAGAAATACTTCTTTAGGTCTCGATAATTTCCCTTTTTATAGTTTAGGCTCTTTTTGTAACTGTCATTGCTGTTTGCTATGTCATATGCTATCCTGAAGTTATAATTTAGTACTGCATGATCGCTTTTGCCGAGTGGAGGGTGATATATTAAACTGTCAATATCATTTTCTTGTCTAGTAAATATTAGATCTAGCACTGAAGGTACATCAAGTCCTCTTTTTCTGGTGGTTTCCCTCACATGTTGCGTTAAGAAAAACTCTTGTACGAGATCCAGGAGCTTTTGGTCCCAACAGCTTTCTTGGCTATTTATATCTAGAGTATTCCAATTTATATTTGTATTGAAGTCCCCAGTTAGTATAATTCTTTCCGATTTCTCTTCCATTTTATGTAGCAATGATCTTATACTCTGAATTGTACTCTCTGTCAGGTCCTCATATTCGTCTCTTTCCCATGTGTTTGATCTGGGTGGCATGTACAAATTGGCTACAAATTTCTGTCTCTTCTCCATATATTGTATTCCTCTAAGTTTAGTATGTCATTGGATATCCTTGGTGTTAATTTTGTTTCAGTTAGGCATATTATTTGTGGTTCATTTTCTCTGACATAATCATTCATCTCTAGTAATTTAGATACCATTCCATCCACATTTGAGTACATCAACTTTATCATCTTGTTTATATACTTGTCATGACATGGTTCTACTACCTTCCTCCTTTTTCTTCCATCCTGTTTGTGTACCACTTTTGTACCTGCAATCCTATTACTTTGTAAAAAAAAAATTTCTTCTCCTCCTCTTCTGATCTTCCCTCATTTTTTGTTTTTGCTTCCTCCCTTTTCTCTTTCAGTAATTCCAGTTCCTCTTGTGTTAGGCATCTTTTTATCCATACATTTTTGAACTCTTCTTTTTCCATAAGATTCTTTGCATTGTTTATTATCTCTTCCACAGTGTTTACACTCTGGAAAGTCACCTTTAGAGGTCTTGTCTTGCTTTTCTAGTATTTTCCTAACCTTTTGTGTTCCTCTATGTCTTTACTACAGATTTCCTCTGATACTTCTTTCAGTAAGCTCATTACATTTGCCGTCTCCTCTTTGTCTCTTGTGATCTTGTTTTTAACTTCTTCCTCTTCTATACCAGTGATTACTATTGATTTGTTTTTCTCTACTGAATCTCTGACTAACTTTGGATTGTTTTGGATTATTCTTTTCACTTCCTTTTTAATGCTTTTTTCCTCCACCCTTGTTTCTAAGTGTGTGTGTGTATGTGTGTGTGTGTTTTGGGCAGCCGAAACTACACATTCAAATCGCACCAAAATTGGCACAGAATTCGCAAAAAATTCGCTGATGTGAAAAAACTTGGTCCCAGCACGATTGAAAAACTTTGACTATATTTAATAAGTGATCACATTTTGACAAAAAACTCCGCTCCTGGCGCCCGGCATAGGATCTCTGTAGAATTTTTCCCCACAGGTAGAACTACAGCAAAGTATTTCAGACTTGCGTTCGGACAATTTGGGTTCCATTCCAAAGCTGCAAATAACACGATCAATTGGTTAGCTGTAAAAAATCCAAGTGACAATGTTACACTAGAACAGCATCTAAGCGCGAGAGCCCTCTGCAGGAGCAAGAGCGAGGGGCCCGAAGGGCCCACGAGCACTTGTTATTTTTATGGCTTTGTTCTTAACTTCGTCTAGCGCCTCAGTGCAACCTCTCCACATCCACTACACAAGAGTGACCGATGTTCAAGCTGACAGCATACATGACTCCTGTAAATTATAGCTAACTGCTCGCCAGTGAAGAAGTTATGGATTCTGTACCGTAATCCAATTTTCGCTGTGGCGGTTTTAACAGGTCATCCAACTGTGGGTACTGTTAAGCGAAACACTGAGAATTTCAGCACTGTTAACCCGTCACGTCCCGACCACTTTCGCACCTACAACACCCCCCAGTCCTGACCATTTTTGCAAAAAATTTTTCTTGGCTAAAACCTCCGCTTTTGGTGAGAAACATCGAAAATTCATAGAGAAATCACTCACCTGAGGTTTAAAATACTCAATTCAGGTAGGAGTACCTCCTTACCTTACAGGGTTTTCTATCAGGCAGGCTGCAAAGAAAACGAGTTCTATGGAAGGATAACTATTCCACACCACTCTTAAACGGTATTTATTTATTTATTTGGTACGAATTTATATGTAGTACGAGAGTATATTGGTTTTCAAACAGTAATATAGGCATTATAAGCATTGTTTCACTCACTAACTCATTACCATTCCTGACCTTCTTTTGCCACATTACATGATCATCATTTCTGACTGTTTCTTCCTCTAATGCTATGTAAACTTTGTCCTCCACATTGTCATTGATTGGGGAATCACTCTGGCCCTGAATGTCTTTATTGGCCAGGTCACTGGTAACAGGTGAATTGCTGAGACAATGGCGTGTGGGGGGGGGGAGGTTATGCGGTGTAAGGCATTGTCCCTGCTTGGCATCTTGTAGAGGAATAGAGGAAGGTGTCCCGTGTATACGTACGAAAAATCACGCGCGAAAATTGAAAATTGTGCAAATTAGGGACCTTGCAATTGCAAAACGTACCAGTACGTCGACGGGACTGGCAAATGCAAAATGTTGCAACGTACCCATACGTCGACGGGACGTCTCGGGTTAAAGACAGGAATAGTGGTTGCACGAAGGTAATATAGCCCATTCAGTACCTGTCTGTTAGTAAATTCATTCACTCATTCATTGCCAGACGTCATGTATCCCAAATGGGGTGGCCATGGGCTCTGAGTTAATTGTTTTACAGGAAGGGGCACTAATCCTCCACCAAGCCCACTTGACACGTAGGGAGAACGTTATGCCAACAGCATCTGGTGTTCCCAGGCGGTCACCCATCCAAGTACTAACCAGACCCAACGTTGCTTAACTTTGCTGATCGGACGGGAAGCGGTGTACTCAACGTGGTATGGCCGTTGGCATAAAAACGGGGTGGCCAAGGGCTTAGAGTTAATTGTTTTACAGGGAGGGGCACTAATCCTCCACCAACCCCACTTGACATGTAGGGTTAGTAAATTACAGTGTGTGTATATATATATGTATGTATTTTATAGCATTGGATGAGACAGTATATTTTTGCTTCCATTTAGTGATCTTAGATAAGTCTTGATTTAGAAGACTGCTGTGCTGGGTTGGGAGTTAGAGATACCAAACTCTGAGTATGGGTGCTTAAATGTGAAAGAACTGTGAATCATTGAGTCATCTGCGTACTCGTTTAAGTGCATGGGGTTATGGATGACAAACAAGAGATCATTAATATGAATGAGGATCAGGGTTGAAGGCAGGACTGATCCTTGTGGCACATCGACATTAACTGAGCGGACATTGGAATATCAAGAAGTCAGTGGGACGAAAGATGATACGCCGTAAGAAGGGAGTTTGTGTAACAGGGAACGGGGCCCCAGTCTGTTAAAAGCTTTAGAAACATCACCTAGGGGCAACTGCATGGGTTTCTTCTTGTTGGTTCGTTGATTAATAGATGGTATGAGTAGAGACTGAATATGTCAATAGTGGATCTTTCGTGGCGAAAACCATACTGTCGGTCACTAAAGAAGTTGTTGGATTTAAGATGTTTAACAATGTGCCAGTTGATGGCAGTCTCAAATACTTTACAAGAATAGATGTGTTAACAATTGGTTTGTATTCAGAGGGATCACACGAACTTCTTTTCTTTAGAATTGGGGGGATGTTGGCTTCTTTCCAAGAATTAGGGAATGAAAAAATACGTACGAGTTTCCACAGTCTGAATAATTTAGCCAGATCAGGAACATGTTCTGGGGAACACTTTTCAAAACTATTGGAGGAATTCCACCTGGATCTGGAGCTTTGTTGGTTGGTAAATTATCAAGGGTAGATTTTATGTAACTAGGTTGTATCTTTAGTGCGGCAATTTTCGGAGTTCCAAGTTTAGTACAGGAATGTCTGACTGACTTCCTTTATGGTAGAATTTCTGGCAAACGTATAGGATAAGAATGTTAGCTTTTCCAACCAGGCCATTTACGTTTGTAGTTACTACTAAATGAACTGAGAGGTGACCAGAATATTCTGTTGTCTAATATTAGGATTATTTAATAGTCTGGATGCTTGGTTGTGAAGAAAGTTTGATTTGGAGATATTAATACTGCTTTTGCGTGGTTTCTAGCAGTTTTAAATTTACTGAGGGATTCGGTAGTTTTCGACTTATAAGTAAGAGTAGTTGCTCTGACAACTGCCGTCGAACAATTTTGAGGAGTCCGATCCTTTGGTAAATTGTTAGCAGGATATGAACAATTTCATACCAACTTCTTTTAAGTCAATAATGTGACACTGGGTAGAACTGATGTCAGAGAAGAAGAATGACTGCCATGGAAAATCAGCTAGATAATTTTAAAGCCATCCCTGTCTGCCCTATTAAAGTGCCATCTGGTAACCCTAACTGATTCAAAACGGAGAGATTTGGGGCTGTTGACTAATGAGTCTTTGATGAGACTGTGGTCTGAAGATCTAAGTGGTGACAATATCTCTATCCTGTATTGATCTGGGCTATTTGTCAAGAATAAGTTAGTTCATGAGATAGACACCATGGTCAGGATTATCTGGTATTCTGGTTGGTTGTTCTACCAGTTGCGTGAGATGAAATGATTCTGCAAACAGCTCTCATTCTAGACTATTATCATCAGTCCTAGGATAATGCAATAACCATTCTACGTTATGGACATTAAAATTACCCAGCACGGTAATTTCAGTAGTATGGGTGAGGATAAGGTTGGTCAGCTGTGTGGATACGAGTATGGAGTCAAATACGCTGGGTTCTGATGAGGCACTGGGGGAGCGATAAACCATACAAATACATTTGGTTATATTACGGTAATTTAGTTTGTCTGGTGGGTAATCAGAATTATTAGGAGGCGGTGGCTCAGTCGGTAGAGATGTGGCCTGCAGTCCTACCAGGTCCAGGTTCAAATCCCCGCTGGGGCAAGGAACAGTTTAAGGATTTGAATTTCATAAAAAAGCAGGCTTTACTGATCTACCAGGAGACCCACCAACATGTAATGATCTACCAGGAGACCCGCCGACATGTCATAAAAATAACCCCACTAATACCAATACACCAGTCCTGTATGAGACAGCCCTAGAATGTATTCAATATGGACAGTGGGTGTTAGAGCCGAAGTGGTGACACGTAGAAGTGTATGGTACGTAGGAGGATTACTGGGCCATGGAAACAGGCTGTGAAGCCCATGCCCAGAGTCGGACACATTAAAAAAAAAAAAAAACTATATCCATCTATCTATAACCAGACGTCATAATCCCGTAAGGAGGGGCCATTTGTCTTTGAGTTAGTGGTTTTACGGGGAGGGGCACTAACCCTCAGCCAACCCACTTGTTGACACGTAGGGAACACATGTGCGTTGGTTATATGGTTACCACCCAGCATTGTAAATGGTTTCCTGGCTGACAGGAAACCATAAGACATATCACTCAGTGTAAAGCTACCTGAAAAGGAGAGAAGAATAATAAAAAGCGACAGGAAAGATCAGAGAAATAGGAAGAGAGGAGGGCAGACAGAAAAATAATGATAATGGTGAATGAAGAAGTAGGTAGCACTACATCACATGAGTGCTGCCTACTTTAGTGTCAAATGCATACTTTGATTTAATATAACAAGTGCCACCCTTGTTAAGAAAGTTAATGGGGAGATGGTAGCCAGGAAATCTGTACGGGGATAAGTCAGTAGAGGGAGAGACTTGGGTTTCTGTGAGAAACAGAACTAGAGGGGCTATGGATTCAAGTAAGAAGTGAACAGAATTTGGACTGGTACTAAGGCCACGGAAACCTACACATCGTTGACAAGCATGACTTTTGGTAGTAATAACCACTGCTGGCATAGTCACCTGACGACAAGGAGAGCCCTGTGCCGCCAGCCCTGCCCTGCTGGTGGTGGCAATCCAAGGTACACCCAAAAGCACTAATTTCTCTCCCCCCCCCTGCAGCCGGAGTCGTGGACAGTGACGACCTGGCAATCGAACACCCCACACCCACCGACCCTACCCCAACCCCAGTGTAAACGTTGTTGGATGGATATGGAACAGCCAAAGCTGGTGATGTTACAGTGTGTCAAGATTGCTTTTATAGACAATTAGAACCAGTATATAAAGGCATTTAATGTGCAATTCTGCGCTGTTATCCATGACATAATTGTATGGTTATGGGAAAGTCTAGAAAACGAAAGACCTACGAAGTATTATGTGATAATTATACTTATGTCCTATATTATACTGTTACAAATAAACAGTGTATAGTAAGCAATAACTGTTGAAAGATATAATGTCTTTCCACAGCCATTCTCTCTCCCACTTCCACCACCCCTGTCTAGTTCCTGTCTCCACCACGCGCCTCTCTCACCCTCTCGTCCCCCACTCCCACCCTTTGTTAACCAATATAAACTAAGACAATGATAAAATGACCCGTCAGGTATTGATCATATTATATTATCACATGTCTATCTATCTATTGCCAGACTCCTTAATCCTGTAAGGGATGGCCACAGACAAATTGCCTCCATGTCGTCCTGTCCCCTGCCATTTCACTGCCCTGCTCCCAGCTCACACCCCCTCTCTCTCATATCTCTCTCCACTTCATCCCTCCATCTCATCCTCAGCCTCCCCCACCCTCTCCCCCCTCCAACTCACTCACATACACTCTCCTCGTCAGTCTCTCACTCTCCATCCTCTCCACATGGCCAAACCACCTCAACGTTTTTCTCCTAATGCTTCCTATCACATCCACACCACAATGCTCCTTCACTTCCCCATTTGTCAGTCTGTCTCTCCATGTGACTCCGCAGGCTCCTCTCAAATAACTCATTTCCACTGCTCTCACTCTTGATTTCTGTCCCTCCAACAAGGTCCAAGCTTCACTTCCATACGTTAGGATTGGTATCACAATACTGTTATGTAGTAACTTTTTCACTTCCATGCTCACTTCCCTGTTTCTTATCACTGCTTTCAAGGAACCAGCCACCTTTCTTCCTTGCTGTACCCTTTCACGAACTTCACCCTCCAGCTTCCATCCTTACTCATCACACTACCCAAGTATGTAAACGCACTCACATTTTCCATTTCCTCCTCATCAAACCTCACTGTACATTCACTGACTTCACTTCTCTCGAAGACCATAACTTTACTCCTCCCTACATTGACCTTTAGATTCCTTTTCTTACACACACTCCCACACTCATACACCATCAACCAGAGTACAGTACTTTAGTGTACCTGCCAACTATTTCATCCTGTTGTAGGTCTATGTTGTTACGTGACATACACACTGCAAGTTGGACCTTGTGTTAAGGACATACGGCTGGTTATCGTTAACACAGGTTATGTGTGGTTTAGGATGTCCATTAATTCATACTAACATTGCAATTTAAACCTTAAATCATAAACACATAATGTTTATGTTCCTGTCATTATTGCATTACTCAAAGGAATCAGGGATCGGCTCTGACAAACCACAAACTCTCTGCTTTAACCCCTTAACCGCGGGGCGTCACTTTCGTGATGCTCAGGTACAGTGGATCATACAGTGGGGCGTCACTTTTGTGATTCTGTGTTATTTTGAATTCTCCCAGGCTTTCAAGTGGTGGCTTGTATCATCTATCAGTACTGCCAATGTCCAACACTAGTCAGCACTCCTAATCCCATCTGAAGTCCCATCCATTGTTGACAATTTAGCCATCTCTCCCCATTCTTGACTCCCCTCTCTACCTCCCCTCCATTACCCTCTCCTCTCACCTGCCTGGCCGCGCTGCGCTAAGCAAATCATCCCCAGAATTTTCCACTGATTTCATCCATTGAAATAAGCCCTATACCCTATTCTTATACCAAATAATATATACAAAAAAGAAATAAGGTAAGTGATAGTCCCATACACCTGGAATTGGCTAATTATCACCTGACAACACCTCATGTGCACTTGTTCACTAATTTCCCCTTGAAATATGCCGTATAAGCTATTCTCGTAATAAAAATATATATATGAAAGGAAGGGAGAAGCCTAAGTGATATTTACATTCACTTGGAACTACCTAATTTATTATGTATTGTCTAGATTTCCTGCCAATCATTTCGTAGCGTATATATTAGCAGCTGTCACCAAGCTGACATTGGCAGCCCTTCACTGCCCCTAAGCAGCACCATTCAGTTTACTGTCGTCTTTCAAGGTGAAACCACGTTGGATTCGCGCCTGTCCAATTCCGCCGCTTTTTAGCCCCATGCCAAGGGCCCTGTGACCTCTACCCCTAATAAACTTCGTGTGGAAAGGGGTAAAGGGTTAAGTGACTGCTGTGGAACGTGAACTGGCTAATTTATCAATGATGGACAATGACTACGATCTTTCTGGTGACTCTAAAACAGTGCAAGTGGAAATGTAAATAATGTGTAAACAGCAAGTGAAAGCAGTGAATGTAAATATAACTGAACAGTGGAAAATAGTTTTATAAGTTACTGTAAGTGACAGTTCATAACATAGTGTAAATAAAATAGAAATGCAAATAATGTAAATAAAATAGAGAATGTAAATAGAATGTAAATGAATAGTAATATAAGAATACGAGTATATATATTAAGAGTAATGAAAGTGAAAGTTTCACTCTAGCATGTATGAATACTATGAGTTATGAAAGTGAAAGTGAAAGCGACAGATTCGCTCTCAACGCTAGTGTACAGGACGAGAAAGTGAATGCTACATATTTTACTGAAAGAGAAATTGAATGCTTACAGTGACAATAAACTTCTATTACTGAAGGAAACTTATGGATAAAGACTGCAGACATATATAAGTGTTATATAGTAATAGAAATATAAAGTGTGACTGTTTTTATGAATAATAAATGACAATACCAGTGGCGAACGAGCGCAAGTGGGAAGCTGGTACGCGCTCGTAATTTTCATTGCTTTCACAGTGTTTTTTTTTGGAGTATGGATTCCAAAGTATTTGAAAATCACAGAACAGTGTTTCTAGTGATAATATTAGGTTGTGGTAATCATATTACGGGGTGTCAGGAAGTGTAAAGTGGAGACTTCGTTACCCAACTTCAGGAGTCTCCACAAGTCCTATGGTACTCGACGAAGGGTCAACAAACATCCCAGAAGAAAGCTAAAAGTATGTGCCATAAGCATATATAATTATAATATTCTAGGACTAATAACTGATTTTTGGCAAATATTTTTAGAGAGTCTGTTGGAGCGCTAATATCCCCGCGGGACATGCAAGGAGCGCCAAAACAACCTCGCGGTTTAGGGGTTAATGAAAATATTCAGACCTCTTGTTACACCAGTGACACAGTGTCACTATGTATACAGTTGACCCTCATTCAGTCGTATACATAATGACCTAGTGTCACTGTTGTGACAAAAGATTGGAATATTTTCGTTAAAACAGAGAGTTTGTGGTTCATCAGAGCCGATCCCCGATTCGTTTGGCTAATGCAATAATGACACACATAAACCTTACGTGTTTATAATGTAAGGCTTAAATTGCCATGTTAATATGAAATAATGGACGTCCAAAAGCCACACATAACCTGTGTTAATGATAACCAACCGTATGTCCTTGTAATAGAATGTCCAACTTGCAGTGCATATGTCAGGTAACAGCATACAACAGGATGAAATAGTTGGCAGGTATACTGAAGTAGTGTATGTTACTGATTTGTTGGTGCTTAATACAGAGGTGAATGATATTATATGACCAATACCTGATGGATCATTTTATCATTATCTTAAGCTCCTGGCCTTTGGTTCCTTTTTCTTTGCAAGGAAAAAAAAAATATGTTGGTTAACAAAGAGTGGGAATGGGGGTCGAGAGAGTAAAAGAGGCGTGTGATGGAGACGGGAACTCAGAGAGAAAGGTGGTGGAGATGGGAGGGAGAATGGATGTGAAATGACATATCTTTCAACAGATGTTGTTTACTATACTATATTTATTTGTAACATTATAAAATAGGACGTAATTATAATTAATACATAATACATTGCAGGCCTTCCTTCACTTTCGTGCCTTTCGCATATCCATACAGTTATGTTGTGGATAACAGCGCAGTATTACACATTAAATGCCTGAATATACTTGCCCCTACTGGTTCTGAATGTCTACAAAAACAATCATGACACATTGTAACACCACCAGCTTTGGCTGTTCCACGTCCATCCAACAACGTTTAAACTGGGGTTGGGGTATGGGCGGTGGGTGTGAGGTGTTAGATTGCCCAGTCGTCACTGGCCGCGACTCCGGCTATTTGGGGGGGGTGGGAGCGAGAGAGAGAAATTAGTGCTTCTGTGTGTAAGGTACCACCGCATTTGCTCTTAATGTTGCAGTGACCATTGTTAAGGGGGGGGGGTGGAATGGAAGGCGTGAAGTCTACTGTTTATCTAGCGTGGTGTAGACAGTTGGAGACAGCTGTCTATGAGAGCAGGCTATGCTGGAACATTGAAAATGTTCAGCAAAGGGAGATGGTCAAGAACAGGTCCTGAGGGCTGGTGAAACGGGTGCTCCAGCCCTCCGTCATCAGCCTGCCATCCATCTCGGGAGCACCGCCCTGTTCGACTGATGTTATCGTATACTCCCTGCTGGTTATGAACAAGGCCTAAAGAATCAGGTCAAACCGCGGCCAGACGGAAACGCGTCTATCTTCGCGCATGACGTCACGCGGCCAGCAGTGGTGCTGGCTAGCTCAGTTCTCTTAAGGTCGCCGTGCTGTTCACAACTATTCAATGCCTCCTAGTTGTGCAGTATTTGGATGTTATGAAGATTCTGGAAAGAAGGTTAAGGGTGTCAGCTTCTTTAGAGTATCAAGAAATGAAGAAGTTCTTCAAAAGTGGATACATTTGGCTAAAAGAAAAGACATCTTTAACCCAGACATAGCGCGAGTATGCAGTCGTCATTCTGAACAAATAACATTTAAACATCACTCAAATATGAACTGCTGGACATACCAATACCTCCAAGTCAAAGAAGACTAGAGGATGATGCACTTCCAACACTGATTTTACCAAATTCTAAAGGCAAGAATGTGACTCACGACTAAAAACAAACAAACACGAAGGGATATTTTTCAAAGATTCTTTTCAACAGTTATCCATGAAAATATCAAATGGGTGGACATATTCACTAAGTTTTTCCTTCAATAACTCTTCTATACCAATTTGTCTATCTATCTTTCTTTTTATCTATCTATCCCTCTATTTGATATATACTGAATTTATATTGCATGAGGTTCGGAGGAACACCTCAAATACACCATCTCTCTCTCTCTCTCTCTCTCTCTCTCTCATTATATATTGACGTTATACAATGTTATGTAGACATATACTTGGATATACAAGAAATCGTATATATAAAAGGGGCTAATAAATATTCACTATATTTTTCTTGCAATAACTATTCCATACAAGCATTTCTATATAACTATCTATCTAATGTATACTGATTTCATACTGTATAATTGTAAATAATGAGAGAGAGAGAGAGAGAGACTGAACAGGCCTAGATATAGGGTGAGTCAAAAGTAGAGCCCAGATTCTGGGAGGTCATGTTGTTAATATTTGTCTTGCAATTATCAATTTTCTTAGTCAGTTCGTTTTGATTTTATTTTGCAGGTAACTGCTGATTTCTACCTTCTTGTACACTGTAATACAAATGGTAAACAAACAATCAACTGAGAGCCGTAAAAACAGAAATCGGGCGCTATTTTTGACTCACCCAGTGTATGGGAGTATCAGAAGGAACACCTCACTTATACTCTCTCTCTCTCTGTAATTATGTACGTGTATGTGTGTGTGTGTATATATATATATAATGTAAATATATATATATATATATATATATATATATATATATATATATATAAGAATATAGAATATACAGCTAATTCAGTACATTATGTACATATATATATATATATATATATATATATATATATATATATATATATATATATAAGAATATACAGCTAATTCAGTACATTATGTACGTGTGTATATATATATATATATATATATATATATATATATATATATATATATATATATATAAGAATATAGAATATACAGCCAATTCAGTACATTATGTACGTGTATGTGTGTGTGTGTGTGTATATATATATATATATATATATATATATATATATATATATATAAGAATATAGAATATACAGCTAATTCAGTACATTAGACAGAGAAAAATAGAGTAATACATACATACATACATAGGCTTGTATAGAAAATTTATTGCAAGAAATATACAAATTTTTATACTGTATATCCATATGTAGCAACATAATATTTTATACATATAGATATATACTGAGAGAGAGAGAGACAGACAGACAGAGAGAACGGAGCTGTCAGTGAAGGCTTGGGAGTGTGTACACCACAGAAAATGGAGCAGACAGGAGAAGTAAGGGTAGGGGAGAGAGGGGATGAGGGACAGGTAGGCCGTGTGACGTCACACCACCACCGCACATATCGACCTGATTCTTTAGGCCTTGATTATGAATGCGCGCGTGGATTTTGCTGAAACGGTGGCCGGAAAGTTCACTGATGGACATTTTGCTCTTGGATGCTTTGCTATCATTCTTTTCGTTGCTGGGGCATTCTCATTACCAGGCCATTTCGCTATGATAATCTTTTATCTAAGGTTAGGTTAGGTTAGTTAAGAGTAAGTATTGATTTTGAAAGGTCAGGTTAGGTTAACCTGAGACGTCCCATCGACGTATGGGTACGTTGCAACATTTTGCATTTGCCAGTCCCATCGACGTACTGGTACGTTTTGCAATTGCAAGGTCCCTAATTTGCACAATTTTCAATTTTCGCGTGTGATTTTTCGTACGTATACACAGGACACCTTCCTTTATTCCTCTACAAGATGCCAAGCAGGGACAATGCCTTACACCGCATAACCTCCCCCCCCCCTGCATGCCATTGTCTTGGTAATTCACCTGTTACCAGTGACCTGGCCAATAAAGACATTCAGGGCCAGAGTGATTCCCCAATCAATGACAATGTGGAGGACAAAGTTTACATAGCATTAGAGGAAGAAACAGTCAGAGATGATGATCAGGTAATGTGGCAAAAGGGAATGGTGATGAGTTAGTGAGTGAAACAATGCTTATAATGCCTATATTACTGTTTGAAAACCAATATACTCTCGTACTACATATAAATTCGTACCAAATAAATAAATAAATACCGTTTAGGAGTGGTGTGGAATAGTTATCCTCCCAAAGAACTCGTTTTCTTTGCAGCCAGCCTGATAGAAAACCCTGTAAGGTAAGGAGGTACTCCTACCTGTATCGAGTATTTTAAACCTCAGGTGAGCGATTTCTCTATGAATTTTCGATGTTTCTCACCAAAAGCGGAGGTTTTAGCCAAAAAAAAAAAAAAAATCCGAAAATGGTCGGGACTGGGGGGTGTCGGAGGTACGAAAGTGGTCGGGACGTGACGGGTTAAGATGGCCTAGGTTAAAATTTATGGAAACTTTCTTATATGTATTAGGTAGTGAAATGATCTCGTAACAAGATGCCCAAGACAAAGATTTGGGGGATAGCTCGATGATCACTTACAATAAAAGAACAATGCAATTTGCCAAAATATATGCAATAAATATATCATTGCACTTCCAACTGTCAGTTTATTTGTACTCCTGTGATTGAAAATATGAAATAAAAGTGCATTTTCATGTTTTTACTGTTTAAATGCAAGCAGTGGTAATTTTGCTAGGAATCACGCCTTTTTCCAGAATGCTGAATCCGGCCCTGTAACTGACTTCCCACTTTGGAGAACTCTCAGAGGGATGATTTTTGCCAGTTCCATGGAGGTATGAGGTAGTGTCACGATCAATATGTGTATGCATGCCTGGAAGGAAATCTTTGATGCTTTTGTGTTTGTGAACTGTAGCTTTGATGTCTATAACATTTATATCTGCGACAAAATTCACCATTATCACAGCACATATCCTGTGACTAATGCAAAAAAAAAAAAAAAAAAGTTTAATCACGCTTGTTCTAATGCTGTCCACAAGAAGGAGAAGGCCTACAAAAGGTATCGGGGCCAACCCACCCCTAAATCTTCATCTCTTATGTTTCTGCCTGGAATCGTGCTAAGTCTGTTCTTTGCTCGGCTAAAAATAATTTCATTCGCATTAAAATGCTCTCAACTCTCCAACTCGAGTTCTTCCCGCTCCTTCTGGCACCTTGCCAAAACGTTTCTAATAACTTTACCTCATCATCCCTCCTTTCTTTTTTTCCATACTGATGATTCTGTACCTATTTCTTCTACTGATAAAGCAGAACTCTTTGCTCAGATTTTCTCCTCCAGTTCCACCTTAGACGATTCTGTTGCTGGTCCTTCATCACTTCTCTCCTGTGACTTCCTTATGGATGAGATTAAAATTTCAATTGATGTATTTTCTACCATCACTGGCCTCAATACTAACAATGCATATGGCTCTGATGGGGTCCCTCCTACTGTCCTCAAGAACTGTGCTTCTTTACGTACACGCTGCCTAGAGAAACTCTTTTGCCTTTGTCTGTCATATTGCACCTTTCCTTCTTGCTGGAAGTTTTTTCTCATTCAGCCAGTCCCAAAGAAAGGTGACCATTCCCAACCCTCTAATCATCGCCTAATTCCTTTTAAATCCTGTTTTTCAAAAGTTTTTGAGTCTATGCTTAAAAAAATTAAAGCATGTTTCATATAACAACCTTCTTTCTGATCATCAGTTGGGTTCCGCCAGGGACGCTCTACTGGCGATCCTCTCACCTACCTTGCAGACCCCTACCCATTCTCCTTTTGGGACTGTTAACAAAAGGTTTGTCATTGCACTTGACATCTCAAAGGTTTCTGATCGAGTCGTCTGGCATAAATTTTTGATTTCCAAACTGCCCTCATACAGTCTATATTCTTCTATTTGTACCTTCATCTCTAGCTTCCTTTCTGGTCGTTCTATAGCTATTGCTGTAGAGAGCCACTGCTTTTTTTTTTTTTTTTCCCTAGAGTTATCAATAGTGGTGTTCCTCAGGGCCCTGTCCTATCACCAACTCTTTTCCTTTTATTCATCAAGGAACTTCTAAGCTGTACATCTAACCCTTTCCACGCAAACGCTGATGACTCCACCCTTCACCTTTCCATTTGCTTCCCACAGCATCCATCTCAGCAGTTACTTCAACAAACAAGGGATGAGGCTATGACACACCCAATGTCTGACTTGGCTCATCTCTGATTAGGGTAAAAGTAATCTTGTTTTTAATGCATCAAAAACTCAGTTCTTATATCTTTCAACTCGACAAAATATTCCGCAAGTTTTTTTTTTTTTTTTTTTATGTGACCGACTCTGGGCATAGGCTTCACAGCCTGCTTTCAAGGCCCAGTAGTCCTCCTATGTACCGCACACCTCTACATGTCACCACCTCGGCGCTAACACCCACCGTCCATACTGAATACATGCTAAAGGCCTGTCTCATACAGGACTGGTGTATTGGTATTGGCGGGGGTATTTTTACATGTCGGCGGGCCTTCTGGTAGATCAGTAAAGTCTGATTTTATGAAATTCAAATCCTTTAACTGTTCCCTGCCTCAGCGGGATCTGAACCTGGGTCCGTCAGGACTGCAGGCCAACTCTCTACCGATTGAGCCAACTCAATCCTGTATCATCTTTAAGCATACCTGGGGTTTCGGTCTCTCGGGATTTATCTTGGAAAGATCATATTACCTCTGTTGGGGCTAAGATGTGAATGAATGTGTTTGAATGGATGAGTAAATGGGGAGTGTGTCGTCCTGTCTCGGCTACCTCCCTTTCCTTAGGGGAAGCAGCCTAGGTATATAGATAGATAGATAGTACAATCCACTTCCAAGAGATTAGGTGTGCTAAGCCGACTTCGTGCCATCTTTATCTCTGCACAGTTGTTGACTTTATACACGGGTTTTATTTGCTCCTGTGATGAGTAAGACTCACGTGTGGGGAGACTCCCCCCATACAGCTCTTCTAACATTGTGGGGTTAAAGGCTTTTCGTCTAACTAACTCTCCTCCTCTTACTGGCTCCCTTCAACCTGTCTCTTCGCTGCACTGTCGTATATTTATCTCTTTTCTATCGCTACCTCAATGGTCACTGCTTCTCTGAACTGTCTGCTTGCATCCCTCCTCCACTACGGTAGATGTGTAACACCCACTTAGCAACTGACTCTCATCCCTTTTCTGTCCAATTCTCTAATGCAAGAGGTAACTGTTACTTCCAGTCC
Source organism: Coenobita brevimanus (assembly GCF_032717465.1). Taxonomy (NCBI): domain Eukaryota; kingdom Metazoa; phylum Arthropoda; class Malacostraca; order Decapoda; family Coenobitidae; genus Coenobita; species Coenobita brevimanus. Next base: position 9,607,034 of record NC_137007.1, read on the forward strand.
TGCATGTAGGCAACAGGTCAACTCTGGAACTGTCTCCCTCTGTCTGCATTTTCCTGCTGTCTATGATTTCCAGTCTTTCAACCGCAGTGTGTCCAGGCATCTCGAAATGAATGGAACTTGAATTTGGCTCTCTATTATCCTGTTGTTTTTTCTTGGAGGGAACAAATTTGCAGAAATTTGCAAAAATGTAAGTGTCTGGTTGGTGTAAAAATACATAAGAAGCAGCAGTACATTCGTCATCACATTGTGCATGAATGTTCAAAGTGCCATGTGTTGCTAATACTACTAACTAACTCACGATGATCATATCAGCCTCTTCATGTCTTTTGCCCAGATCCTCCCACGGGTTTAATTCTCCATGACTGACAGAGATGGGGAGTGGATGGACTGTGGTGATGACTAGCTCATTAGTGTCGTCCTGCAAGTGCTGTACTAGGTAATGTTACGCAAACTAATGAGCTGGGTCTTGTATGTAACATTCAGAACTACGTTTGGGCAGGAAGGTGGGTATGGAAAGTCAGGTGGTGCTTTTGACTGGCATATGACCACTGTTCAGTGAGGGAAATGTCCCTTAGTAGGGTTCCAGGAGTTATCTGCAGTATTGTTGCCGTGCTGGTGATGATATTCCCCACCAGGATGGAAGAGGTTGTCTTATCATACTTGGGTAACATTGCAGCAAGCAGCTTGAGAAGCCATGGACTACATGGTTCAGCAGCAGCTGACACATAGGTTTCGTAAGCATCTCTCGTGGGTGCTCTCTGCGTGCTCTCATTCTCGATAGTTTTAGGCTGCGGCCACACCGAACGCGACGAGCGAGGCGACTTGAGCGGGGAGGGATGAGGCGACACGATAAAACACACTAAATTCTATGTAGGTGGCCACACTGAATGAACGGGGAAGTTTGTCGCCCCGCTCACCCTCCCCGCTCGTCGCTACGCGATGCAGCATGTTCCAAAATGTCGCGCACCGCCTAGCGACATCTCCACTCCCAACGCATTTGCATCATCATTCATTCGTGCTGGTACTGCATGTTGGGGCGGTTAGGTTTGGTAATTATATCCACTGAACAACTTATTGGAGCCGTGTACCACAGGAGAGCTGTGTGGGATCCAACTGATCCACTCCACAAAAATACTGGGGTGTTGAAGAAACACTGGGAGGATATCTGTGAACAGCTGCATACAGATGGTAAGTCATAATCGAGCCATTATTTTGTCATAAGATTGCTTAAGTAATAATTGTTCCATTGTTGTTATAAAACCTATCAAAAACCAGTAATGTCTGGAATTCATACTAGTATTTAGTGCTCAGTTCACTTTGTTACAACGTAGGCTTAAAACTAATAAACATAAGTGTATACACTGAAAGTATGTGTGTACGTATATATGTAATGAACATCGAAAATTTTGTTATTTATCAGTACAGAAATCTATGAAATATAATTCAGCAGATAGTGAAATGTCCAGTGGATATTTCATTATAGGCAATCAGTAGAAACTGGTATCGTGAAAAAGTATACATGAAAAATCAAGAATAATTAATCTTTAAGGTATCGTCAAATAAAGACATTAATATCAGTTAGGTATTGAAACTTTATTCATTCATTCATTGATCATCAAATCCAGAGTTGCCCCATGAGGAACGTAGGAGCCCGGGGCTAGGCAAGTTGGTAATGACATTTAAGACGAGAGTGACCAGCCTCACTCATCTGAGTAGCATTTCGTAAACAATAAACTCCAGCCATCCCTTGGATATAAACTTGCACCGGCTCAATCCGATTGGAGCTCCCTAAGTACCCACTAAACCACCAAGTTGCCATACTTTGGTTATATGGTTACCATCCAGCGTAGTAAATGGTTTCGTGGTGTACAAGAGACCATTAGGATTGTTACTCAGTGTAGAGTCACCCATACACAGAAGGAAGGGGAAAGAATGAAGGAGAGATAGACAGAAGAGGAAGGAAGGAAAAATGGAAAAAAGGAAAGGGCAGGCACCCGAAAGCAGCACTACATCGAGTGAGTGGATGGTGAGCGCCCACACCTACCTTTATCTGTATAAATACCCTATTACTTTTGTAACTGATAAACTAAAATGCTCAGGAGCGATGGGCTGCCTGTAGTTCATTGTGGCTTTGGCCAGCCTCACTTCACCTTTGGTGAGCAAAAAATCAAAAGTCTCTTGGCTCATACGTAAGTACTCATGAAATTTATCATCAAACAACCGAGATTGTTGGTACACATGATAAAATTCACTACGTTCATCTCTCTCCTCATTATATTCGTGAACCCAAGGTCTCTTCACAGGCAGATGATCTAGTTTCAGACGTGCATTTTCAGTAAGGAACAATTTTCTTGACATCTTGGACAATGGCATGTCTGCACCGATGAACAGCTTCTGACTATCTGTCGGCCGCGAGGTTGCCGCTAACCGCTTCGTATCTGGACATGCATCGCGTTGACGCTTACCTCGCCGCTCATCGCTTGACGCTACCTCCCCGCTCGTCGCGCTCGGTGTGGTCGCAGCCTTAGCGATGTAAGTCACATAAACTTCATCATCAACGAGTGTGAGAAGCTGAGGGGCTTTGCTGAGACACTAGAAGACTAGCAACACCATACTCAAAGAACGTCAGCAAGTCGTCACCAAAGTGCTTCACTAATTTCACAACCAATACACGACGTGTGTTGCCCTCCATAAGCTGCATAGACACATTCATTCTCAAGACAGTTCTATATGCAATCTTTGTTCTTACCATCTTGACTAACCAAGCTGTCAAACGCTAAATTAGTCACTTTCTTGGGGAGCATTCTTCTGTTTGTTGGCCGCAGCTGCAACATTTCTATGGATCAAGAAATATTTGAAGCAATCATAATGGTACTAACGATCTGCAGCATACAGATCTGATACTGTCTGAGTACCCTCACTCTACTCTCATCAGCCAGGGAATCACTAGGCAGGCCACATGTATGTAGTATCTTCTGCCTGAAATCATCAACTGTATCACACTAAACCCTTTTCTTCACTTATCTGGATGACGAGAACCAATCGACAAGCATGACTGCCCACAGAATATGCAACGTTCTTTGAATGTGAAATCGGATGTAGCTGACTTATTCTTTGTTGGGACTCCAGTATCTTCTGATGATTTATTCGTCTTAGATAAATAGCGCTTCATGTGGTGTTCAGATGTGTATGTTGACACAGTTCTTATTGTACTGACCAGTGGCGTAGCTACGGAGGGGCCTGGGAGGGGCCCAACTCCCTCTAGTTAGACTCGTGGCCCCCCATTTGAAATTTCGGATTATGTAATTTGTGGACAATGTCTAGCATTGAACCTCCCCAAATCAGGGCTTGGCCCCTCCTCAGCCCCCCCATCCGTCGAAACCTGGCTACGCCACTGGTACTGACACAAGTCCTTCAAGCTTATGATATATACCATCACCTCGTATTTCACTACATTTTCAGATACTGTATATTTTAGCAGGGCCACAGTTTATTTGATGAGAAGAGTCATTGTTACATCTAAAGACAACCATTTTCATCTAGGTTAGTAGTCATCTGTTATTTCAATCTGTAAAAAAAAAAAAATAGATTAATGTTAAGAGGGTCATCAGCACATACAAGTCAATAATTACAAGCGAGCGAGCGATGCCTATTCAAAGTTTGGAAATGAGTGGCCCGGCCCAACCCGACCACCACATTAAGCAGAAGCTAATAACTTTACTCCTGTGTGAGTAGAGTTGAAATTCTTTTTGCACGTGCTACAATCATTCAGCAATTTTTATCAACTAAAAACTTACCCTTAAAGGCGTAGGAACCCCTTGGAATCTCGAGTTTTTCAAAGGAATGTCTGTGTGGGTGTATGTAAGAGGTTGTCATTACCGTATCCAGTCAACCTACCCGTCAACAGTGAATCTGATTTCGTGTATTGTATGATACGCATGTGATTCATGTATAATATGTTCGTTTATAATAATATGATTCGTGTATAATATGATACGAAATCGGACGCACTGTTGACTGGTACGTTGCCAGGGTACGATAATGACAACCTTAGAGTCGTGCGCCGCGACTACAGTATACTCGTATTTTTCATTGTTCATCTACCATCATGAAGAAATAATATCAGAGGGAAACTGTGATACATGGCGCTTGCTGTCTCGTCACGCGCTCACAAAGCGCACTTTTCTGATAATATTTAGATCAGAAGCCGATGCAGTAGAACCATGCAGAGCAGTATACATAGCCTAATGTTTGCCGGTATAGAAAGAAAAATAAGTAAAGAACCATCACCACAAATACAATACCATGGAGCAATCTGTACGAAAAGAAAAGTGTTGAAACTCTGAGGTAATTATATGGTGGAGAACCACAACCAAAGAAGAAATAATGCTTTGTCTGGAATGAAATAGCCTCTAGAAAACCATTACTGCAGATGAGGACGCGATATCATGTTCCAAACTACATATTTTAACACAAAATTTGAATAGAGAACATATACATGCATCAGTTGAAAATATAAATGATACCAAAACTGAATAATGCATTTATACCTATGATATTATGATAGCAATTCCATTTTAAAAAGAAAATTGAACATTAGGCATAAGAAAACGTTCTCACATATGTATGAAAAAAATATGTATAAAAACTGTGCCTTTTTTTTTTTTTTTTACTTCCAGAACATATAAATGGACACAAAGATCAACTTTCTATCACCAGTAGTAAAAAAGTTATGATTTTTCTATCGGCAGGCGGCCATTTTGTTTATGGGACGTGATTTTTTTTTTCTTCGTCAATGATGCCACTGCGGAACCCGGCTAATTTCAGATCAGGACATGCTATAATAGCACAAACAGCAACAAAACGTCATCCATACCACAAAACACGGTTCGGCTCCAAAACCCTTTTTGGCAACAGCTGCATGTGGCGATGTGTGAAAAAGTGTGGGTGAACAGAACGTGATGTCTGGGGAGGTGGAAGACCATTGTGTGCTTGGTGTGAACTGAGCTGAAATATTAAATAAAACCTTGTCACCGCAAGAAACTTGGTCATATATATATAACCTACATGCAGCTTCATTATCAAATTCCAAGGATGAATAAGAATAATATCGAAAAAATAAATTAATTAACTATCAAAGGTAGAGGAAGCCCGCCTTCTTCATAAAATCAAACTGTTAGCCGGGTAGCCAGAGGTTCCTCCAAGCATGGAAGACAACCATCACCACCTACCCCCTATGCCTATGGAAAAACCTGATGGAGGTGCCCCACACTCTGACACTCGATCAGTAAGTGCCGGACAATAAGAGCAACCAGGCAGTCATCGCAATACAGCTGAGCCACACCACATTAGCACTGGCGGATTCAGGGGGAGGGGGGTCACTGAGGCCATGGCTCCCCCCAGGAGGTATGTTGGCGCCCCTCTGTAATTCCTTCCAGTTGTTTGCTGCGCCTCTTATTCCTTTCAACTCCTTGGGCCATAGGCAAGAAGAAGCGTCGGGCACCTCACCCTCACCCACACATATAGATGCTGCACACAAAAAGTATCTTTTAATACATGTGTGTGTGTGTGTGTGGAAATGGAGACGTTAGTGAACATTTTCCTGAAGAAAACGTTCACTGTACGTCTAGCTTAACCTTCTAAAAGTTACTCATAAGAATTAGATATATACGTAATAAGTTGTGAAAATTTAAATAAGCTGGCTACTAGCGGGCGCCCCTTTCTTGCATGTCCCCCCCCCCCCCAGAATAGCCGTCTATGGCGTCCCCTTCTTGCTTGGTCCCCTCCCCCCCAGAATAGTCGTCTATGGCGGCCCTTTCCTGCTTGCCCCCCCCCCCTCCCCGAATAGCCGTCTAGATTTGCCTGTGCACATTAGGAACCCATGGGTAAGTGGTGAGCGCCTAATGCGAAGCTGGACAACAGCCACCTCCAGTTGCTAAGGCATGGAAGGAAGAACTCTCGTTACACACTTGGTGTGGGATGTAGGTGTATTGTGAGGTGTCTCTTGAGTAGGATGAAGATGTATTGCGAGGTGTCACTAATAATGTACATATTGTTGAACTGTGTTGTAATGTCGAGGCCTCGGCAGTTGTCTTGGATGTGTTCGTGTAAGCATTGCAGTCCCCAACAATAAAAGAATTAGTCTGTGCTAAGGGAAGGAGCTGAGGGTTGCATTCCACTTGTATGGCATGGGAGGTGTCAGGTGGAATGTTGATGTTACTGTTGCTTAACCCGAATCCGCCTGGTTGAGTACCTCCGTTGACTGCAGGTGAGCTATCTGCAATGGCCACAACAAATCGCCATGTCGCAATGTCCCCGCCATATGGTTGCGCTACCCACCAACTCACTCCTCTTTCCCATATTATTTTTCCATTCCATCCCTCCATCTTGTCCTTGGTCTTCCCCTCCCCCCCTCTCCCCCTTCACGCCACTCACATGCACTCATCTCAGTCACCACCTTCTCCACATGGCCATCTCAAATGATTTAATGCTTTCAGTCACATCCGCATCAGTACCACAACGCTCATTTGCTTCCTCATTTGTATGTTTGTTTGTTTTTTCATGTAACCTCACATGCTCCTCCCAAATAACTCATTTCTACTGCCCACACTCTTAATTTGTGTCCTTCCAACAGGGTCCAATCTTTGCTTTCATACATTATTTCACAATAGTGTCTCATTAACTTTTTAACCTCCACATCCACTTCCCTATTCTTTATCACTGCTTCTGGTTAACCAGCAACCTTTCTTCTCTGTTATACCATTTCAAGCACTTCATCCTCTAAACTTCCATCCTTACTCATCACACTACCTAAAACTTAAATGCACCCACATTCTCCATTTCCTCACCATCCAGCCTCACTATGTATTCTGTGACCCCATTTCTCTCAAAGATCATAACTTTGCTCATATTTACATTCACCTTTAGATTCCGTTTCATACACCAGCCGATCAGAGCACCAGCCGATAACAGTGGTACTCCCAAGGGGAATGGGAATGCTGGCGATAGGGAGAGCTGGAGCTCCTGTTTCACTAGCTACCTAACCATCCCCCTTTGCTGACCTTTTCAGTGTGACACTAACATGGAGAGTAGATCAGCATATTCTCCCAAACACTTCCTCTAACTATCTCACACACTACACCACATGCACTTTACATATCACACGATGTACCCCCCTACGTCACAGGGGTTGACGCCAGCAAGGGCATGCAGCCAAAAAAACTTTGCCCCTGTTAGACCTAGTGACGGACCTTTTGAGGGAAGGCATGAGAAGGGCTCCGCCACCAAAGATCATGGAGCTGGGGTGAGATGGGGCTCGAACCTGTGCTAGAGGGAACAGGGCACTGCGGTTCCCAGGCTGCCGCTTCTGCCCAATAGACAGGGGCCTGAACCTGGGAGTAGCGCCCCAGGAGGCTGCCCTATCAGTGGGTGTATAATGGCGGGACAGTTGCAGTGCCAAGGCACGCTTGGGGGGTGTCCTTGCAGCTGTCCTGGCAGGGTGCCCTGAGGCCACTACCACTGCCACTGGTGAGCTGGTGGGCTAGGGATCCCTCCATTGCCTGGACCTGGGACTGTGCAGTGAGTGGGGCCTGTGGTATGTCTACCCCCCCTCCCCCTTTATTAATAATGACTATGACTAAATACAAGAATCAGTTTCAAAGTAGCCTGAGGACAGTAAATCACCCAGGGGGATGAGGGTGGAAAGTTTGAAAGTAAGAGCAGGGGAAGTCACTGAGGCATTCAGTAGGAGGTGGGTGGATGTGACATGTTTGCAGGAAGTCCGGTACAGGGGTGGATCAGCCAGAAAGATTGTTGGGAAGGACTGTTACTATAAGTTGTTTTGGCAGGGGAGGACAGACAGATATGGGGGTGTTGGTGTGATGGTTGCGGAGAAATGGGTGGAATATGTAATGAATGTTATGAAAGTAAGCGACAGGATATTAGCAGTGAAAATTCTGTTCGGTGGAAAGATAACTGCAATTATATCGGCATATGCTCCACAGGCAGGATTGGATGAAGCAGAGAAAGATAGATCTTGGGATGATTTAATACGTGTAGTAGGTGGTATGTGGGATGAGATAGTGGTTTTGGAAGGGGACTTAAAGGGTCATGTAGGTGATGCAGCTCAAGGTTATGAAGGAGTACATGGGGGATGTGCGTATGGTATAAGGAATGCGGAAGGGGAAAGGATACTCAAGTTTGGGGAGGCAACGGACATGATTGTGTGCAACACATATTTTAGGAAAAGAGAGAGCAGGTTAATTACATACGAGTCTGGGGGAAATAGCAGTCAGATATAGTATTTTCTGGTTAGAAGGGCTGACAGGAGGTTAGTGAGGGATGTTATAATTATAGGAAGTGAGGGTGCAGCAGCACAAACTATTGATTTGTGATATGGTGCTTAAAAAATAAGTGATGAAAAAGAGGACTTATGTACCTAGGAGGGAAATATGGAAGCTGGAAAACCAAGTAGTAAGGGATGCCTTCTATAGGGAGATGAGGAAAACGGTGGCTGAACAGAGAGCCGTAGACAAAGGCGTCAACAGTACAGTGCCCTGAAGAACAATCTCTTGAGAGTTCTCTATCTATCTATCTATTGCCAGACGCTCAATCCCGTTTGGGGTGGCCACAAACAAATCGCCTCCAAGTCGCCCTGTCCCCCGCCATTTCACTGCCCTGCTCCCAACTCACACCCCCCTCTCTCATATACCTCTCCACTCCATCCCTCCATCTCATCCTCGGCCTCCCCCTCCTTCTTCCCCCCTCCACCTCACTCACATACACTCTCTTCGTCAGTCTTTCACCCTCCATCCTCTCCACATGGCCAAACCACCTCAGTGTGTTTCTCATAACGCATCCTATCACATCCACATCCACACCACAACGCTCCTTTATATCTTCATTCGTCAGCCTGTCTCTCCACGTGACTCCACAGGCTCCTCTTAAATAACTCATTTCTACTGCTCTCACTCTTGACTTGTGTCCTTCCAACAATGTCCAAGCTTCACTTCCGTACGTTAGAGTTGGTATCACAATACTGTCATGTAGTAACTTTTTCACTTCCATGCTCACTTCCCTGTTTCTTATCACTGCTTTCAAAGAACCAGCAACCTTTCTTCCCTGTTGTACCCTTTCAAGCACTTCACCCTCCAAACCTCCATCCTTACTCATCACACTACCCAAGTACTTAAACGTACTCACATTTTCCAATTCCTCACCATCCAACCTCGCTGTACATTCACTAACTTCACCTCTCTCAAAGACCATCACTTTACTCTTCCCTACATTCACCTTTAGATTCCGTTTGTTACACACTCTCCCAAACTCATCCACCAAGCCTTGCAGCTCCCCTTCGTCTTCACTCAACAACACAGTATCATCTGCAAACAACAGTACAGGGAGTTTCCAAACACTATCCTCTCTCACCAGGGCCACTCCAACATCCACTACCCTACCTTGTACCTCTTTTATTACCCCATCCATGTACAGATTGAACAACCATGGAGACATGACACATCCCTGTTTCAAACCAACTTTCAAAGAGAAAAATTCACTTAGTTCACCATCCACACGCACTGCAGCCTTCGCACCATCGTACATACTCTTCACAGCATTCAACAACTTCCCATCTACTCCATATATTCTTAACACTTTCCACAATCCTTGTCTATCCACCCTGTCATATGCTTTCTCCAAATCCATGAAAGCCGCATACAACTTCTTTCCCTTCTCTAGAAACTTTTCCACTAAAGATCTAAGAATGAATATCTGATCTACACAACCTCTTCCCTTCCTAAAGCCTCCCTGTTCTTCTCCAACTAATTTCTCTGTTCTTTCTCTAACTCTGTCTATAAGTATCCTACCATACACTTTTCCTATTATACTAAGAAGACAAATACCCCTATGATTACCACACACTTCTTTTTCCCCTTTTCCTTTGTACAAGGGAATAATTATACCTGACTTCCAATCCTCCGGGACTCTACCTTCCTCCCAGGCCAATTTGCACATCTTCCACATCCATTCTACTACTATCTCTCCCCCATGCTTCAGCGTTTCACCACACACTCCATCAATTCCTGGGGCTTTCTCCTTTTTAACTTTCTTCATTGCTTCCACAACTTCTATCCTACTGATTTCTTCCTGTCTTCTCACCTCCCTCCTTCTCCCAGCCATTCCCCAGCCACTTATACTCGCATTACTTCCATCCTCTACGTTCAACAATTCCTTAAAGTGTTCTCTCCATCTGCTCACTTTTTCTCCCTTCTCCACTAGTAATCTACCATTTTTATCTTTCACTCCCCTGCTAACTTCACTTCCACCCTGTCTTACTCTTTTCACCTCTTTCCAGAACATTTTCTTACAGTCCCTCCACTTTACACTCAAATTCCTTCCAAATTCCTCATCCACTCTCTTCTTACTCTCTCTTACTAATCTTTTCACCTCTCTCTTTCTTTCCACATATAACTCTCTCTTCCGCCTCTCAACTTCTTCCACACCCCTATTTCTCATCCATTTATTGTATGCTTTCTTCTTTTGTGCCACAGCCTGTCTCACCTCTTCAGTCCACCACGCTGTTCCTTGCACCCCCCTCCGTCTTCTCTTCCTTCCACACACCACATCACATGCTGCACATATTTCTTCTGTAAATATCTTACACACACCTTCCACGTCTCCCATCTGCTCCAATTCATATTTGCCCAATCGTTCCTCCACTTCTCTCATATACTCTGCCTTTTTCTCATCCTCTTGTAACCTTTCCACTCTCCTTGCAACTACTCCTTCCTCTCGTCTTTCCCTTCTTCTATTTCTCCATCTTACTTGCATTCTAATTCTGGCCACCACCAAGTAGTGGTCAGAAAGTCCACTCCCCCAACCTCTATACACTCTTGCATCCTTTACACATCTTCGCATCCTTTCATCCACACACACATAATCAATCATTGCCTTCCTTTCATTCAGTTCACCACCTACCCTTCTCATCACTCGCCATGTATACCTGTGGATCATTTTATGCCTGAAGAGGGTATTGGCTATCACCAACCCCCTCCCAGCACAAATGTCCACTAACGCACTCCCATTCTCATCTATCTCAGCAGGCACACCCCACTCACCAACTATTCCATCCACCTTCACATTTCCAACTTTACCATTCATATCACCAATCAAAAACACTCTCTCATTCCTTCCAAACTTTTCCATGCACACTTCCACATTTCTTGAGAGTTGCTGATGTAATATGCGGTTGGACAAGAGGCCCACCAAGACATAAAGTAAGTTGGTGGTAGGATGAGGGTGTAGAAGCTGCAGTTAAGGAGAAAAGAAGGCTTTTCCAGGAATGGAAGAAGGTTGGTAACAAGGAGGAATACTTGGCTGCCAAGCGTAGGGCTAGAAGAAAGGTATACAGGGCGAAGTCTGAGTCACAGGGACTTTTACTTGATGACCTAAGTCATGGGGAAAGGAAAAATATGACATTTAAGATGGCAAATCAGATGAAGAGGGATAATCGGGATATTATAGGTGAGCAGTGTGGGAAGAATGATGAAGGAAGGGTAGTGGTGAACAGTGGGGATATTAAAGATGCATGGAGAGAGCATTATAGCCAGTTGTTGAATGAGGAGATTGACTGGGACAGGGAAGGTTTAGAGCCAGCAGATCCAGTGTTTGGTCCTTGGCCTTTGATTGGCGCTGCAACTGTGAGAAGGGCAATAGGCAGGATGCAGGTGGGGAAAGCAGTAGGCGTGTCTGGGTTGACTGCTGAAATATTGAAAGCCTTAGGAGATATAGGAGTGAGGTTAGTCACTGACCTGATAAATACGATTATATATGTGTTGTCCCAGATGTCTGGCTGAAGAGTAACTGTAAATGTGTACAAGGGGAAGGATGATGCCCTGGAAAGAGGAAATTACAGAGACATAAAGCTTTTAGACCAGATGGTGAAGGCAATGGATAGTTCTAAAAGGTATGATTAGAGAAAGAGTGAATACTGATGAGATGTAGTTTGGGTTTATGCCAGGCAGGGGGACCACTAATGCCATATTCATTGTTCAACAGCTTCAGGAAAAGTATATATGAAAGAAAAGGGAACTGTACTTTGTTTTTTGTTGATCTGGAGAAGGCCTTTGACAGAGTTCCTAGAGAGGTGGTGAAGTGGGCAATGAGAAAGCTTAGGATCGAGGAGTAGCTGGTTAGGGTCGTTATGGCCATGTATGTGGGTGCTTACAACCAGGTAAGGGTGAATGGAGATTGGAGTGATGAGTTTTCCGTCAATACTGGTGCATCAGGGGTCAGTCTTGAGCCCCTTGATGTTTATCATGGTGCTTGAAGCCCTCTCACGTGACATCAGAAATGGACTCCCGTGGGATATGTTCTATGCTGATGATTTGGTGTTGACTGCAGACAATGAAAGGGAGGTGGAGGAAAGATTTAGGAAGCGGAGAGATGGTATGGAGCACAAGGGCTAACGAGTAAAAGCAGATAAAACAAAAGTGATGGTATCTAGGGATAGGGATGGTACTGTCAAAGAAGAGGGAGAGTGGCCATGTGCGATTTGTCACAAGGGCATGGGAAGTAATTCCATCTTGTGGAGTGTTTGTGATAAGTGGGTGCATAAGAGATGTAGTGGTATTAGAGGTAGACTGCAAGATGATGCTGATTTCATGTGTGCGGTGTGTCGGGGAGAACATGTGGATATTGCCAGGAATGAAAGGATTGAACTTGCTGGTGAATCTCTTGAGTGTGTGTTTGTTACTTGGGAGACATGTTATGTGCTGGAAGTGGGGCAGGAGCTAGCTCTGTGGCTAAAGTGAGGAGTGGTTGGAAGACGTTCCTGACACTGAGAGGGCTCTCCCTCTGTGCTAAGGGATCTTTGTATGTGGCATGTGTTAGGAGTGTAATGCTGTATGGTAGTGAGAATTGGGCAGTAAAGGAAGAGGATATGCGCAGGCTCAAACGTACAGAAATGGCTATGATTACGTGGATGTGCAGGGCGTCCTTGAGTGCAAGGCCTGGGGGGGGGGGGAGGTTAGGTTTACGATGGAAGAGCTGAGAGGCAGGATTGGACTGGAGTGTATTGGTGCTGTGATGAGGAGAGGTGGATTGAGCTGGCTAGGCATGTGAAGAGGATGGGGGATGATAATTGGGTGCAGAAAGTGAGAAATGTTAATGTTGGGGGTAGGGTAGCAAGAGACAGACTGAAAAAGACCTGGGGTGAGGTCATTGAGTGTGACCTCTGGGTTAAGGGACTAAACAGAGAAACTGCCAGAGGTCGAGCAGCATGGACAGCAGTCATTAGGTGGCCAAGGTCGATGCATGCAAGCATGTTGGAGCCTTCAAAAACGAAAACGTAACGACACACTCACTCCCAGACTCATTCAGCAAGCCTTCCAGTTCCCATACTGTACATCATCACTTAACACATTATCATCAAGCAACAGTACAAGACGATTCCAAACTAACTTTTCTCAGTAAGGACACTCCGACATCCACTGCCCTACCTCGTATCTCTTTTATAATGCCATCAATATACAGTATATATTTAGCAGTCACTCCCTGTATGTGCTCCGGGTGCGTTGAGTCTGGGGGTGTACCGCCTCTTGATCTCTTGTATGTGGTTCTTGAAGATAAGTCCGGTATTGGAAAATTGTTTTGACTTATACAGTAAGTAAAATGGTACGGTCTCTTGTTTTTTTCATATTGTGATTGGTCGATTTCTTATGTTTCTTTACGCTAATGTTTCCTTATTCTCTGTTCATTTTTTTTTCTCGTTATTTTTTTCCCTGCTGCGTTTTTACCATATGCATTTGTGCACTTTAGATTTTATCTCAGCATATGAGTAACAGTGAGAAGGCATCTCACAGACTCCATGCCATGAAGGCACCCACAGTAGCTACTTATTGACGACAAAAAGAATTTCTGAAAATTGCCCATAAACAATTCCATCAAAAGATGTAAACTATGCTAGCCCAACGTTAGGTCCCAACATAAATAAAAACATAGATAAGCTTACACACACACACACACACACACACACACACACACACACACACACACACACACACACACACACACACACACACAGTCTTAAGATTAATAAGAGGATGCACCAAGACCAGATATGTCACCTGCATCAAGAAACAAATACTTCCAACTGAAGTGCATATGAATATGAGGGGCATACTCATAATAAAATGCAATATAATGTCACCAAGGGCAACCCAACACCCCCAGAAGGAGCCCACAGAGGAACATATACAGTGCGCCTGGACTCTGGGCGACAGGGACATAAGTCCACCCGGGCCGTGTGCCCCTATGTCCCGGAGCTCACCCGCCATAGCAGGAAAATGAAACTACCTTCTGGGCGAGCCGACCACTGACAACCATGGGGTGGAGCTGTTACTCCAGCTCCAGTCAGCACCCCTGAGACAGCTGGTAGCCACTCAACCCTCCTACAGGAGACGGCCTGCAACCGCTCTGGAGGTAACCAGGAGATGGCTGGTAGCCGCTCCCGTCTTCATCAGGAGACGGCCAGAAGCCTTTCTGAAGGTGCCCCTAATGAGACGGCCGGTAGCCACTCGACCCTCCTACAGGAGACGGCCTGCTGCTGCTCTGGAGGTAACCAGGAGACGGCCTGTAGCCGCTCTGAAGGTACCCCTTGAGAGACAGCCTGTAGCCATTCGACCCTCCTACAGGAGACGGCCTGCAGCTGCTCCAGAGGTAACAAGGAGATGGTCGGTAGCTGCTCCCGCCTTCGTCAGGAGACAGCCAACAGCCACTCCGAAGGTGCCCCCGAGTCGGCCTGTAGCTGCTCCCTCCCCCAGGCCACGGCCAGTAGCCAGGCCTTAGCGACGGCTGGTAGCCGTGCCCCTAGAAGGCCACAGCCAGTAGCCGGGCCCTATGGTAGGAGATGGCTGGTAGCTGCTCCTCCGTCAGGTGCTGACTCCTGCCCACCAACCTACAACCCAGAGGGAGCCCCTAGCCTGAAGGAGTAGTGGAGAGGCCTCGTGACTACCATCGGGCTCTTCTCCCTGCAGCTGGTTCCTGAGAGGACTCGCCTGACAGACCCCGACATAGGCAGACACCACAGCCCCCTCCTGACGGCATCCTTGACCACCAGGGACCGCAGCCCTTGGGACATCCAGATCGCCCCCAGGACCCCCGGGCGGGACCTCCCTACACCCCGATGCCAGAGATCTTCGTCCTCCGTCAGGTGCATGAGCGAGAAGTTCAGGCAGCTATTCAGCCCCAGCCCTGAGGACTAGACTCCTGTCCCAAGCCCCGAAAGCGCAGGACCCTTTGCCACCAGCAGCCCCGGACAAGAGAGGATGCCCCTAAGCGTGATCCCGTGGCCCCTGAACACAGAGGCCCCTGGCGGAACTCAGCCCCGTCAGTAGCGAGGCCGAGTCACCGCCGCCCTTGTACCAGACTGCCACGATGCCCAAACCCAAAAGTGAGTGACAGTGCACGCACAGTGTCCGTGACATAGTGAAGCAAAGGCAGAACCGTGAGTTAACAGAATAAAGGAAGTCAGTGAGAAAAGCATCAGAAACAGGATAAATGAGTAGTGGAATGAGGAAGGTAACAGTGAAACAGTGAACATGGCAAAACAGTGAAATATGGGTCTATCACAGTGAACACGCTACCAAATAGTGACACCGCACCACACTAAGATCGTAGGTAGGCTCCAGTATTATAGAACTAATTACCTGCAGTGAGTGCCACCAGTTCCACCAATACACAGAACCTAGACTTCCTGCAGTAATAGTGCATAACCTCTCTGCCCTAAGTGCTATTCACCTTACCCGACCTTCTCCTGAGTAGTACCCTGCGTGATACTAACACCCCATACCTAGGCCCAAGAATTATAATTGTTCAGTATACCTGTATTTGTGACACCCGCCCGTTCCACTGTAGAATTTAGTAATACACGTGTAAGGTTGTTGCCTTGAGTTTTTGTGTCTTGCCTCTCTCTTATTGGTCTAAGCTCCTGTCCAGAAAGAGAACCCAGCTACACACTAGGCGTTAGAGGGACGGGAAGCCGACCGTAAAACACCTAGCATTACACTGGTGGACAGCGGTGGTTCTTGACCTGGGCATACGAGAGAGGTAATCAAGAAATATTAGCAAAATGGCAACCGAACCGCATGTGCAATTACCTAAGTTCGACCCTGAACAGTATGATGTTCACACATACCTGGCAAGTATTAAACCTTTGCTAGATATCTGGTTTGAAGATGACAAGCAAAAAATCGCGGTCACACTCCTGCTACTGGGCAAAGCAGCAGCTAATATAGCACCCAAGATCGTCCCGGGGCTCACCTGGCAGAATTTCAAGAAACTCGTGATCCAGGCCATCATTCCATCACTAGGTAAAGTGGTGGTGCTATCCCAGTTGGATAGTCTAACCTTTGATGGCAGTTTGGATGATACTCTAATCCAGGCCAGACGCCTGGTCACTGCTGCCTACCCGGAGGCATATAATGAAACCCAGGAGCAACACACCTTTAATACTCTCCTTAGAGTGCTCCCCAGCATGGTCAAGGAGCACTTTACGATCCATGACCCTACCGGAGACATGGATAAGGATATCCAACTGATACGCCACCTTCTGACCTCCCACCTGACACCCCAGCAAATCAACGTGGTGAAAAAGTTCCCCACGAATATCCCGGCTCCCCCAGTCAAGTCACATCTGCATACGCCCCACACCAGCCCCACCCCAGCACCCAGCCCGCCTAGGGCGCACCCCACCCACCGGCACCCCAGTCACAAGGAGAACCCCAACCTCATTCTGGTAAATCCCTGGGAATTCTCTGCTTGCAGTTCCAGGTGCCCACTGCACAATATCAGGGACCAATTAACCCGCCGCGTCCCGTTGACGTCAATGAACATCCACACGTTTTGTCACTGCCAATCCCGTTGATGTATATAAATGCGAATCAATTGCAAGGTCCCTAATTTGCACAATTTTCAATTTTCGCGAGTGATTTTTGGTACGTATACACGGGACACCTTCCTCTACAAGATGCCAGGCAGGGACAATGCCTTACCCAGCATGACCTCCCCCCCCCACACGCCATTGTCTCGGCAATTCACCTGTTACCAGTGACCTGGCCAGTAAAGACATGTCGTGCCACGGTACGAAATTCAGGGCCAGAGTGATTCCCCAATCGATGACAATGTGGAGGACAAACTTTACATAGCATCAGAGAAAGAAACAGAAATGATGATCAGGTAATGTCGCCAAAAAAGGTCAGGTATGTTGATGTGTTTCGTGAGTGAAACAATGCTTATATTGTCTATATTACTGTGTGAAAACCAATATACTCTCATACTACATATAAATTCATACCAAATAAAATAAATACCGTTTATGAGTGGTGTGGAGTGGTTACCCTCCTATAGAACTCGTTTTCTTTGGAGCCAGCCTGATGGAAAACACAGTAAGGTGAGGAGGTACTGCTACCTGTATCGAGTATTTTAAATCTCAGGTGAGCGATTTCTCTATGATTTTTCGATGTTTCTCACCAAAAGCAGAGGTTTAAGCCAAAAAATTTTTTTTTCCAAAAATGGTCGGGATTGGGGGGAGTCAGTGGTGGAAAAGTGGTCGGGAAGGGGCGGGTTAAAAGCTGCCAGACAGAAAACCACCACCCCAGGCCGACGTAAAGTCTCCTCCCTTGAGAACGAGGAACCAGAGGACGAACCTCCACCCATGGAGGATACCAAACCTGGGGAACAGGAGCCGGAGGAAGAAGAAGGAGGCCCCCAGCAGTTGGAATCTTAGGACTGCCCCTGCACCTTCCCACGGTGGGGGGGGCCACTTCCCCTAAATACCGCCACCCAGTTTACCGCAAGATGACACTGAATGGGGTGAAAGCCAGACTTCTGGTTGACACAGGAGCGGCCAGATCCTGCCTGTATAGCCACTACTTCTCCTGTCAGAAGTCAACCTTTGGCCCGCTATTCCTGACGGCTACTCACCTTGTGGATGTGGGGGATGGTCCCCTGCCAATCCATGGGGAAACACGGGCCCTGCGCGTCGACACCCATCAGCCAGCATTGACACACCACAAGTTCATCGTGTTAGGCTCTTCCTGCCGCAATTACGATGGATATCTGGGGCTGGACCTGCTACAGATGTTAGGGGCCACCACTGATTGCCGCAACAGACAGCTCCAGTTCCAGAAATCACCCGATACCCCCCCCCCACGCAGACCATCTGCACCTGCACGCCACGGGCCCGGCCGGAAGACTCCATGCCCCCCCCTTCTTCCCCCCTGACCTCCCCTCCCTCTCCCCCCCTGTCCCCCCTCTTTCCCACCACCATTTCCTCTGCTGTCACCATTCCCCCTACCATGAAGCCTGGGTGCCCCTCAGCCAGCCCTCAGGTACATCCATCCTATTCTCCCCACTCCTGCCACCCAGAACCCTCTTGGCCTGCCTCCTGCCCGCAACTTTCCTTCCCCCTCATCGCACGGCAGTCCAGATTGCCAACCTTGCCCCCTCACCCCTCACTCTCCCTAAAGGGCTTATAATTGGAGAGATGGAGGAAGCCAAGCCCTGTGCCCCCTCCCCCTCCAGCTCCCCCGCCCCTCTGCCCCTCATTCCCGAGCATCTCTCCGCCCACCAATCAGACACCCTCCTCTGCCTCCTCCTGGATTTCCAGGATCTGTTTGCAGCGGGACCCGCCGATATTGGACATACCACCAACCTGGCTCACAAGATTCACACGACGGGCCCACCGATCCATCAGCCATCCTGGCGGAAGAACCCCAAACAGCAGGAAGAGGAAGACTACCAGGTTCAGGAGATGATTGAAGACAGAATCGTTGCCCCCTCCACCAGCCCCTGGTCCTCTCCTGTTGTCCTCGTGAAGAAAAAGGATGGCACGATGTGGTTCTGCGCTGATTACCGCTGGCTTAATGACGTAACCACCAAGGACGCTACTAGGGTTGCCACCCGTTCCTTAAAATACGGATTTGTTCCGTATTGGAGAGTGAGATGCTGCATTCTGTTTTGAACCTATACGGAACGCCATTTGTTCTGTATTTGGCTGGCTGAAACATAAGAAGATGAACATCAGTATTTTAAATTTACTGTGAGTGCATTTTTCGATCAATCATAAAACCAGACTGAAAAATTATGCCTTCACCAACAACAATAAATATTATCAATTAATCAGGCTCGTCCTTCGGTATGTGTGAAGTACGTGACGTAATATGAGTGATGAGAGGTCTGTCGACCGTCGTACCCTCCCTCTACCCCCCGACTCTGATAACCGATCTTATAAACATTACATGTCCTCATGAAAATTAAAACACGTCCTCGTCACCCTCGGGTTTAGTGCTCAAAGCCTCAAAATGACCCTGAAATAGGATATAATTCAATACTTTTCTTGGGTGGGGGGCTCACGGAACCCCCCCCTCCAAACCCTTTGGCTGGATGGGCTCGCTCCACTCGCCATGATTTTTCCTACTAATCCAACTGCGTTCCTTATTTTTCTGAGCTCGAGGTGGCAACCCTAGATGCTACTCCACTCCCGCGCATAGATGACTCCCTAGATTCCCTGTACAGCGCCTCCTGGTTCTCCACCCTTGACCTCCAGTCAGGGTATTGGCAGGTCCCGGTGCGTACAGAGGACAGAGGCAAAACCGCTTTCTCGACAAGCAACAGGAAACATTATGAATTTAGTGTTTTACCCTTCGGCCTCTGTAACGCCCCTGCCACCTTCTCAAGACTAATGGAATCTGTCCTCAGCGGCCTCACATGGGAGATCTGTCTAGCTTACTTGGATGACATCATTGTTTTCAGCAAGACATGGGCCGACCACCTTCAGCGCCTCCGCTGGTTTTCGCCCAAATCCGACAGGCAGGCCTCAAACTCCAGCCCTCCAAGTGCGTCCTGGCCACCAGAACCGCCTCATTCCTGGGACATGTCATCTCCCAGGCTGGCATATTTCCCGACCCAGACAAGCTCCGCGCCACCGCGGACATACCCCCACCACAAGACGTTCATGGAATTTGAGCCTTCCTCAGCCTAATGTCCTATTACCGCCGTTTTGTGAAGGGGTTCGCTCACATTGTCAAGCCACTCCACGACCTGATCCGTTAAGGGAGAACCATTCATCTGGATGGACGAGAGATGAGCCACCTTCCAACAACTTAAGGATAAGCTCATTTCCTGACTATGCCCTCCCATTTCGGCTCCACACTGAGGTTTCCCTAATTGCGATCAGCGCTGTGCTGGCACAAGTCCAAGAGGGCCGTGAACATATCATTGCCTGCACCAGCCGTACTCTCAATCAGGTGGAAAAGAATTATGCTGCCACCAAGAGGGAGTGCCTGGGCATCATCTGGGCACTTGAGCACTTCCGGGCATACCTATTGGGGTTTCAAGTTACTATCATCACTGATCACCAGTCCCTCCAATGGCTGCGGCAGTCTGACACCCACAATGCCCAGCTCATCTGATGGTGCAAAACCCTGGAGGAGTTCAACTATGAAATCTCGTACCGCCGTGGCAAACTCCACACCAACGCAGACGCTCTCTCCCAGCTCCCTGTCAATGCCACCCAGCCGGAATCCGACCTCCTCCAGCAGTGGCATTGTAAGGAATGACCCCGTTGGATCCCTCAGCACCTCTTCAAGAAGCTGTATTGACAGGGTGACCACCTGCTCACTCCGTCCGGGCATATCATCCTAGCCCCTGACACCGCCCTCGATGCCCTCCGACACCTGCATACTCACAACGACATTCACCTGGGCACGAAAAAACTCCTGCAGGTCTCTAACGACACCTACTGGGTGCCCAATCCCTCCACCCTAGCCAGGGAGATTATCCAATCTTGCCGAGCGTGTGCCCTTGGTAAGGACATCACCCGTACCGATGGCCCATCAGAACATATTACCGCCCACAAACCGTGGCAGTTGTTGGCGATCAATATAGTGGGACCTCTACCCCCGAAATCAGGCTATCAGTATGTGATCAGGTTCATTGATACGTATTCCAAATTCGTCGTAGCCTGCCCAGCGAAAGAACACCACGCTGTCGCAGTAGCTGACACCCTGATTCGGCACGTATTTCCATACTTCGGTATCCCACAGGCAATCCACTTTGATAATGCATTGGAGTTCACCAGCAAAATCTGGGAGGAGCTGGCCAACATATTTGGCTATAACATCTCGCATTTGTCCCCTTACTGGCCCCAAGGAATGCCATCTGCGAATGAAGCCATCATATGTTGATAAATCAACTCCGCACCCGGACAGAAGCCACCAAAGATGATGACTGGCCCGCCCATGTAAAAATCGTGCAATGGGGCATCAACTTTTGCTCCCGAGAGGACTGGATTTCGCCGTACGAGCGAGTGTTTGGGGAAACACTTCTCCTCCTGCCCCTTCGGCAACACTTACAACCCCCCAACTCTATCCCCACATCTACCCCACTACACCATTTCAAACAACGGCTAACCCACCTTCAAAACAACCTGGACCTCCACCACGACACTGCCTCCAACCCCTACAAGCCAGGCGACACTGTTATGATAGCGCAGCTCCCCACCCCCCACAAGCTCGCGCCACGCTTCATGGGGCCCCATACCATCATTCACGTCCCTAACCCCTACCAGGTGACAGCCTAATATCACGGCACTTCCCACACTCTCAGAAACCATCATGTACGCCCTTTTCACGCTCCTGCCTCCCCTGCCCCGGCCCCGTGCCCCACCCCACTCACTACCCCCACACCGTCCCTCTACTTCCTATGACTGCTACATCTCTCTCTTGCCATCTCTCTCTCTCCCTCCCCTTCCCCCGCCGCCTCCACCTTACCCCCTGCCACGCCGCCTCACGCCTTACCTGATAGCTCACTGACATCGCCAATTCCTCGCCTCTCCCCCACCTCCCCACCACCAACTGCCCCGTCCCCCACGCCCAGCACCACGTGTCCTGCCTCAGCAACCCACCACACCCCGGCCCCAGCCATTGCCCACCCCTAACCCCAAATCTCCCCGCCCACCGCCCACACACCCCTCCTCGACCCCACCTACCCTGTCCCACATCCCTGACTCCACCTGCACTGCCCACACATCCACTACACCACCACCCACTAAGCCTACACCTCACTCCATGCCCCATGCCACCCACACTCCTACCACCCCACAGCCGCACTGGCACACCCCGCACACCTCACACACACGCCAAAACCGCACACCCACATCGCCGCCCCACATCCACCCCAAAACCACCATCACACACTCTGGCTGCCTCTCCTCCCCACCTGCCCGATACACCCACACTCCCACCCCACCCACCTCGCTGCAAAATCACACTCCAGCCCCTGCCCTAAATCATCTCACACTCATGCTATAACAGGCCCAAATCCCAGCCACATACACTCCCCAGAAACGCCGTGACACATTACCCCGGTATAAAACCCCACACTCGACATCCATCGCCAGCATTCAGCACAGCCCTGCACAGAAGACAACACTTACCACCACGAGGATTTGCCGAGCCATATGGGCACGACCCTTCGGACGAAAACATCGAGTCCGTGGACCCCGCCACCTCCTACAACTCCTCTGCTCCTCCATCGATACATCTACCCTCTTCATCATCTGTGATGCGCAGCTAGACGAGAATCCTGCCACCACAGCCTGACACGCCCTCCTCCAACACCTACAGCCAGTCTACCACACATACGACACCAAAGTTTACCACCTCCAGTCACAGGGACTTGACTTTTTCCCAGAAGATGGTGGTAAAATGCAGTATAATGTCACCAAGGGCAACCCAACACCCTCAGAAGGAGCCCACAGAGGAGCGTATACAGCGCGCCTGGACTCCGGGCGACTGGGACATAAGTCTGCCTGGGCCATGCGCGCCTATGACCCGGAGCTCGCCCGCAGGAATACGAGACTACCTTCCGGGCGAGCCGACCACCGACAACCATGGGGTGGAGCTGTTACTCCAGCTCCAGTCAGCACCCCTGAGACAGATGGTAGCTGCTCAACCCTCCTACAGGAGACAGCCTGCAGCAGCTCTGGAGGTAACCAGGAGACAGCCGGTAGCTGCTCCTGTCTTCATCAGGAGACGGCCAGTAGCCGCTCTGAAGGTGCCCCTTGAGAAACGGCCTGTAGCTGCTCAACCCTCCTAAGGGAGATGGGCTGCAGCCGCTCCGGAGGTAACAAGGAGACGGTCAGTAGCCACTCCCGCCTTCGTCAGGAGATGGCCGGCAGCTGCTCCGAAGGTGCCCCTGGGTCAGCCTGTAGCTGCTCCCTCCCCCAGGCCACAGCCAGTAGCCGGGCCTTAGCGATAGCCGGTAGCAGCTCCCCTAGAAGGTCACAGCCAGTAGCCAGGCCCTACGGTAGGGGACGGCCAGTAGCCGCTCCCTCCCCTAGGCCACGGCCAGTAGCTGGGCCTTAGCGATAGCCGGTAGCAGCACCCCTAGAAGGTCACAGCCAGTAGCCGGGCCCTACGTCAGGGGACAGCCAGTAGCCGCTCCTCCGTCAGGTGCTGACTCCTGCCCACCAACCTACGATCCAGAGGGAGCCCCCAGCCTGGAGAAGTACTGGAGAGGCCCCGTGACTACCATCGGGCTCTTCTTCCTGCAGCCAGTTCCTGAGAGGACTCACCTGACGGACCCCGATGTAGGCCAACACCGCAGCCCCCTCCTGACGGCATCTCTGACCGCAGGGGACCCAGACCGCCCCCAGGACCCCCGGGCGGGACCTCCCTACACCCTGACGCCGGAGATCTTCGTCCTCCGTCAGGCGCCTGAGCGAGAAGTTCAGGCAGCTATTCAGCCCCAGCCCTGAGGGCCAGACTCCCGTCCCAAGTCCTGAAAGCGCGGGACGACCCTTCGCCACCCGCAGCCCCGGATGAGAGTGGATGCCCCTATGCATGATCCCGTGGCCCCTGAACATAGAGGCCCCTGGCGGAACTCAGCCCCAACAGTAGCGAGGTTGAGTCACCTCTGCCGCCCTTGTACCTGACCGCCATGACACCCAGACCCGAAAGTGAGTGACAGTGCATGAACAGTGTCTGTGACACAGTGAAGTAAAGGCAGAACCGTGAGTTAACAGAATACAGGAAGTCAGTGAGAAAAACATCAGTAACAGGATAAAAGAGTGGTGGAATGAGCAAGGTAACAGTGAAACAGTGAACAAGGCAAAGCAGTGAAGTATGGGTCTATCACAGTGAACACGCTACCAAATACTGACGCCGTACCTCACTAAGATCATACGTAGGCCCCAGTGTTATAGAACTAATTACCCGCAGTGAAACAGTGCCACCAATTCCACCAATATACAGAACCTAGACTTCCTGCAATAATAGTGCATAACCTCTCTGCCCTAAGTGCTATTCACCTTACCCAACCTTGTCCTGAGTAGTATCCTGCATGATACTAATAACCCATATCTAGGCCTAAGAATTATAATTGTCTAGTATACCTGTACTTTTGACACCTACCCTTTCCACTGTAGAACTTAGTAATACACATGTAAGATCGTTGCCTTGAGTTTTTGTGTCCTGCCTCTTTCTTATTTGTCTAAGCTCCGGTCTAGAAAGAGAACCCAGCTACACACTAGGCATTAGAGGGACGGGAAGCCGACCCTAAAACACCTAGCATTACACATAATTTACTGATTCAGCTGAAGACCCATCTAGCCCTTAAAATTTCATGTTGCATCATCCCCCCCCTCCACAAACAAACAAGAAACGCCCAACCCGTCCCCCCCCCCTCCACACAACATGCTTAACTCATTCATAAACATCACCACAACAGCCATCCAAACCTTCGAATCCAATAGCCTCCTTCGTGAACCACCACCAGACGGACATAACACCATCCAGAAACTACCCTCTTCAGAGTCACAAGGAAACCTAGCCAGACTGCTACACGGTCACCACTCTTCCGTGCTACAATATAACAAAATACTGTACAACTCACAAACCATCCGCTATGCTCCCACTGTAGTGCAGCCCACCACACAACTTGAGTGACCACCTTCATAATTGCAAAAAAGGTCACTCTGCAACAGTGATTCACCATACCAAATGTGAATCCTTAATCTCTACATATCTATTGCCTCATGCCGCATCCTACAAGGGACGGTCTCAACACAAGAATCTCTGAGCGTTTCTGCCCCTACCCTGCATTGAACCCTCATACCACACCCTACCAATGCCAATGGAACAGCTGCCCATTTCCTCTTATCTTCCTAAAATGCAGTATAGTGCCATGGAGGGCACTACATCCCCAGAAGGAGCCCACCAAGGAGCACCTACAGCACGCCAGGACTCAGGGTGACAATGACATAAGTCCGCCCGGTCCGTGCGCCCCTATGACGCGGAGCTTGCCCGCCGCCACCATAGCAGGAATACAAGACTAACTTCCGGGCGAGCTGACCACAACCAACCACAGGGTGGAGCTGTTACTCCAGCTCCAGTCAGCATCCCTGAGATGGCCAGTAGCCGCTCAACCCTCCTACAGGAGATGGCCTGCAGCCACACTGGAGGAAAATAGGAGACGGCCTGTAGCTGCTCCCGCCTTCGTCAGGAGACGGCCTGTAGCTGCTCCCGCCTTCGTCAGGAGGCGGCCTGTAGCCACTCTGAAGGTCCTCCTAACGAAACGGCCTATAGCCGCTAGACCCTGCTACAGGAGACAGCCTGCAGCTGCTCTGGAAGAAAACAGGAGACGGCCTGTAGCCGTTCCCGCCTTTGTCAGGAGACGGCCTGTAGCCGCTCCCGCCTTCGTCAGGAGATGGCCTGCAGTTGCTCTGAAGGTGCCCCTGAGTCGGCCCGTAGCCACTCCCTCTCCCAGGCCACGGCCAGTAGCCAGGCCTTAGCGACGGCCTGCACCCGCACCCCCAGAAGGCCACGACCAGTAGCCGGGCCCTATGGCAGGAGACGGCCGGTAGCCACTCCTCCGTCATGTGCTGACTCCTGTTCACCAACGTACGACCCACAGGGAGCCCCCAGCCTGGAGGAGTACTGGAGAGGCCCCATGACTTCCACCAGGCTCTTCTCCCTGCAGCCGGATCTGGAATGGACTCGCCTGATGGACTCCGACTTAGGCTGACGCTGTAGCCCCCTCTTGACTGTGTCTCCGAACACCGGGAACTGCAGCCCTCGGGACCTCCAGACCACCCCCAGGACCCCCGGGCGGGACCTCCCTACACCTAGATGCTGGAGATCTTCGTCCTCCATTAGGCGCCTGAGCGAGAAGTTCAGGCAGTTATTCAGGCCCAGCCCCGAGGGCCGGACTCCCGCCCCAAGTCCCGAAAGTGTGGGACCCTTCGCCACCAGCAGCCCCGAACGAGAGAGGACGCCCCTATGCATGGTCCCATGGCTCCTGAACACAGAGGACCCCCGGCAGAACCCAGCCCCATCAGTAGTGAGGCTGAGTCACCTCTGCCACCCTTGTACTTGACCGCCACGACACCCAGACCTGAGAAGAGTGACAATGAAAGCACAGTGTCCATGACCCAGTGAAGTGAAAGCAGTGCAGTGAATTAACAGTATAAAGGAGGTCCAGGAGAAAAGCATCAGTGACAATATAAAAGAATGGTGGAGTGAGTAAAAGTAACAGTGAAACCGTGAACACAGCAAGGCAGTGAATTACAGGTCTATTACAGTGTATACGCTACCAACTAATAATGCCGCATCATACTAGGATCATACACAGACCCCAGTGTAAAGCAATAATTACCGTGAAATAGTCCCACCCACTCCACCAATATATAAAACTTGGACTTCCTGCAGCAATAGTATATAATCCCTCTGCCTTAAGTGCTATTCACCTTACCCGACCTTGACCTGAGTAGTATCCTGCACGATACTAATAACCCATATCTAGGCCTAAGAATTATAACTGTCCAGTATATCTGTATTCGTGACATCTACCCGTTCCACTGTACTGTAGAATTTAATAATACACGTGTAAGGTTGTTGCCTTGAGTTTTTGTATCCTGCCTCTCTCTTATTTGTCTAAGCTTCGGTCTAGAAAGAGAACCCAGCTACACACTAGGCGTTAGAGGGATGGGAAGCCGACCCTAAAACACCAAGCATTACACTTCCCTTTCTGGCTTTTCCGGGCGGTGGCTGCATTGCTAGAAAGGCGGTCGGCACTCCTAATAGTAACTGACCCAGGATCGAATCCGGCTGGGGCAGGGAACAGTTTAAGGATGTGGATTTCATAAAAGCAGACTTTAGTGATCTACCAGAAGGCCCACCTTGTAAAAATACCCCCGCTAATACCAGTACACCAGTCCTGAATGAGATGGCCTTAGCATGTATTCAGTATGGACGGTGGGTGTTAGCGCCGAAGTGGTGACATGTGGAGGTGTGTAGGAGGATTACTGGGCCTTGGGATAGGCCCTGAAACCTTTGCTCAATGTTGGAAAAAAAAACAAAATCTTAAATATAGCTGCAAGGAGCGATGCCGGAGTTCAGCAGCTATTATGTACAACACTGGCCACTCGATAAGCGACTGATGCGCTCACTTAAAAGGGGATGTATGTAAAGGAGCACGGTGCACAGAAAAGTGGGAATATAAGAGGAAGACAGTCCACTCTGGACTAAGTGTATGAAGAGAAGCACTGCACAACGAAATGGGAGGGATACATGGGTCTGTCTTGCCAGGATAAGTCGAACTGTGAGTGTATGGGGCAGTATGAGGCAGTTCTGTGAACGAGCTCGTGTGTGTGTGTGTATGCTTGGGGTGAGGGTGTATCAATGTGTGACGCAGTGCTTGTTCGACACTGGTACACGCTCGACGCCATATGACAGTAGAACAATTTTGAGGGAATATATATAGGTCTACAAGTGTGAGTCGAAGTCAAGGTGTATGAGTGGGTGTGAAGGTGCACGAGTTAGTATAAGAATGTATGTCAGTATGAGGCTGAGTCAGTGTGAGTGCATAAATCGATTGAGTGTGTAATTCACCGGGTCGGTCAGGATCACTTGATGGTCGTGATCGTCAACTTTTACCCTCCCGGAAGGGAGCTGAGAGCTCATATAGTCCGATCTAAGGGCAAGGCTGTGACCTTCACACACGCACACACCCGTCCCCTTGCTCAAGGGGGACAGTAACCACCCACTTCGTCAGTGAAACTTTTCGCAACCTGAGCGAGGCGCGAACTCCCCTCCACCAGTTGGCAAGCGAGAACGTGTGTGTGTGTGTGTGTGTGTGTGAGTGTTATTGTTTGTGGGTGTGAGTGTGAATGTGGTTGAGTTGGTGTGAGGGTGACGAGTCATCGTAAGGGCGTATGACAGTGCAGAAGTGGATGCAACGAAGGTAAACGGTCAACTGCCTGCCGCTGACAGTTTAGTAGATGGCTGACTGGCAATGTTGGTACGACATAGGTCTATGATCCTCGGCAGCTGTGGTTGAGATATTTGATTGTAATGCTGGTGCGGTGCAAGGATACGGTCGACACAGCCTGAAAATTTTGTCAAAAGATTGCGGTTACAGACACACAAACACCAAAATTTGGCTTCGACCGCATAAGCAGTGTAGTTGTAGAGAATGCCAGTGCAACGCATGTAATCAGCCCATGGAAACTGAAAAATGTATTGTGAAAAGATGGCTTATAAACTCGCCAAATTTGGACTGAATTGGATAATCGGTCTAGTTGTGGAGAATGCTGATGTGATGCAGATACATACAGTAGTCAACGGCATCTGAAAATGTTTTGTCAATAGAAAACGGTTACATATGTATAAAATCACTAAAACCGGTACAAACAATATGATGTGTGGTTGGGAGACTAATGTTGCCACGCAGGTAGTTAATAGCTGCTATTTTCTGGGGGAGGGGGTCAAAAGATGGCGGTTATGGATATTTAACACTAAATCTGATTTCGATTGGGTAAGCGGTGTGGGTGGAGAGAACATTATTGTGACGCAGGTTCACGATCAACAACAGCTGAAAACTGCTTCGTCAAAAGATGGCAGTCGTAACTCACCAAACTTAGTTCGAACTAGATAAACGGTGACAATTGAGGTGAATGCTAGTGCAACGTGATGCAGGTATATGGTTGTTGGTGGCTGAAAAAACGTTTTGTCAAAAGACTATGGATATCGATACCTTAACTCCCTAAATTTGGTTTCGATTTGTTATTATATAACCACTATGGCGGCCAAACAGCCCAATTAATTTTTATACCAGAAAAATTTTAGTTAACCATCCATATCCAGTCGAGTGAAAACAAAAGCTCAGTTATAATCAGTAAGAACTTTTGTTCACATATTCTGCAAAACATACTAAAATACGCACCTCCGCCGCCATCTGACCGAATACCCCGCCACCCCCACCCCCCTGCCGAGCTGCAGCCCCACCACCACCCCCGGAGGACACCACGGCAGGCCGAGTCAGGGTGAGACTGACCCAGAGCGAGAAGGGCGCCGGGGCTCCCCTACCTTAAGTCCCTCTTCCGCCCAACCGACCCAGCAACAACCATGCGGGCGGAAGAGACGACCCTGCGGGCGGAGCAGCCTTCACCAGGTTCGGGGTGGGACTGCTTCAGATTCAGTCACAAACAACACCGTGGTAACGGCCACTGTACACCCCTCAGTTGTTTCCCCCTGTAGCGCTGCCACAAAGGCCACTGTACGCCCTTCAGCTGCAACATTTGGAGACAGCCTTAGAGCATTAGCTATTGAGTGCGCTCCAACTAGCAAAGGAAGGAGAAGTGGAGCCCCGATAATGGCCACAGTATGTGTCGGGGAGGGAGCGGCCACTGTTCGTCCCTCATCCACTTCCTCCTCCTCGTACGGGAGTAACGCCGCGGTAACGGCCACTGTACGTGCCAGGGAAGGAGCTACCACTGTATGCCCTTCAGTTACTTCCTGTTGGGCAGGCAGAGCTGCGGTAACGGCCACTGTACGTGCCGGGGAGGGAGTGGCCACTGTACGCCCCTCATCTGCCTCTTCCTCCTTCAGAAGCAGCACCACCACAACGGCCACTGTACGCGTGTGGGAAGGAGCAGCCACTGTACGCCCTTCAGCTGCTGCCCTTAGGAACTGCGGAACTGTCACAACGGCCACTGTACGTGTGGGGGAAGGAGCGGCCACTGTACGCCCTTCATCTGTGGTTCCTGGGGTTCTCCCGGAGGGGAAGGTTCCTTGCACGGCCGGCCCTCCACCTCTTGGCTGCGTGGGATGCCCTTCTCTCTCTCCCTCCAGGTGTGGTTCCCTGGAGGTGCTGCCATTCCAAGAGTGGTGGCATGGTCCTGTCCCGGTCCTGCAACCTACCCCTGGACGGCCCCGGTCCCTGATGTATGCCCAGCAGAGGTGCCGCAGTCTACCCCCCTGCCGAGCCGCAGCCCCACCACCACCCCAGGAGGACACCACGGCAGGCCGGATCAGGGTGAGACTGACCCAGAGCGAGAAAGGTGCCGGGGCTCCCCTACCTTAAGACCCTCTTCTGCCCAACCGACCCAGCAACAACCACGCAGGAGGAAGAGATGACCCTGCGGGCGGAGCAGCCTTCACCAGGTTCGGGGTGGGACTGCTCCAGATTCAGTCCCAAACAACACCGAGGTAAAGGCCACTGTACATGCTGGGGAGGGAGCAGCCACTGTATGCCCCTCAGTTGTTTCCCCTTGTAGCACCACCACAATGGCCACTGTACATGTGGGGGAAGGAGCAGCCACTGTATGCCCTTCAGCTACAGCCACATCTGGAGATAGCCTCGAAGCGTTAGCTATTGAGTGCGCTCCGACTGGCAAAGGAAGAAGTGGAGCCATGATAACGGTCACTGTACGTGTCGGGGAGGGAGCGGCCACTGTACGCCCCTCATCCACTTCCTCCTACTCCTACGGAAGTAACACCGCGGTAATGGCCACTGTACGTGCCAGGGAAGGAGCAGCCACTGTACGCCCTTCAGTTACTTCCTGCTGGGCAGGCAGAGCCGCGGTAACAGCCACTGTACGTGCCGGGGAAGGAGCGGCCACTGTATGCCTCTCATCTGCCTCTTCCTCCTTTGGAAGCAGCACCGCCACAGTGGCCACTGCACGTGTGGGGGAAGGAGCGGGCACTGTACACCCTTCAGCTGCTGCCCTTAGGAACTGCAGAACCACCACAACGGCCACTGTACGTGTGGGGGAAGGAGCAGCCACTGTACGCCTTTCATCCGTGGTTCCTGGGGTTCTCCCGGAGGGGAAGGTTCCTTGCGTGGAACCTCTCGGCTGTGTGGGACGTCCTTCTCTCTCTCCCTCCAGGTGTGGTTCCCCAGACGTGCTACCGTTCGAAGAGTGGTGGCATGGTCTTGTAACCTACCCCTGGATGGCCCCGGTCCCTGATGGACGCCCGGCAGAGGAGATGCCGCAGTCTACTCCTGATGGCGTCCCGCCCTGTAGGCGGCCACAGCACCCTGACTCCCAGGACTGGCCAGCAGGCCCCAGAGCAGGGCCACTTGGGCCCCACTCCCCCACGGCCCTCCTCCTGGAGTAAGAGGCGGCAGGCCCGTCTCCTGGAGTTGTTTGGCCCTAGCCTCGAGGGCCACCTATCAGGTCGAGGCCCCCAGATGGGAGGGCCTCCCTGCACCCCACCGACGAGGCCCCAGCACGAGGGCCACCTATCAAGTCGAGGCCCCCGACGAAGCAGCCCCGGGCAACGACGCCCCTCCGGGTGGTTCATTGCCTCCTGCAGGAGGGCTCCCCAGTAGGGCCCCCTCCCACGCCCGGGCGCCACCTCTGTTAGCCCAGGAACCAAGGGCATAGTGGCGATTTCAACGCCTCTCTTACGTCGCGCCTAAGTCTTAACCACAGAGTCAGGAATGAAAAGTGACAGTGGAACAGTGAGGGCAAGAATAATGTAAAGTGACACACAGATACATGAATGCCCAGGCAGAAAGTAAAGATTAGTAAGTACGGGCATCAAGACGATCCGATATAAGGACACATTGTCTATACCAGTGGCGCGCCGAGAAGAGACAGAAACCAGCGAAATGGTGCCGCCGCGGCTAAGTGACAATCCCGGATGCCGCGACTCGCGCCATACCAAGTGTATAGTAATATTAGCCAACCTGACCCTTTATTCCATCCGCCTATAGTACATCTGGTCCAGAATATTAAATGACAATTATGCCCAAACTATAATACTGGTGTTGTGCTCTAGTAACTAACAATCTGTGTATATCTGAATATCACCATGCTCTGCCCTTCATGTATTTGTGTACGTTTGTATTGGGAAGCCAACTCTTATTGTCTATTCCATATCCAGTTTCTCTTTGTTCTTATATTGCAAGGTGTGTTGAGCGAAGACAATAGATGTATTAAAGTGTACTGCCGAGTTTTTATGCCCTGTTCCTTTGTAAGTACTTTACTTCCGGTCCGGAAAGAGGAGCCCGCTCAGTCGCGGGCGTTTTTAGGACGAGAGGTCGAACTAAAAACACTCAGCATAAAACATACTTAAGAATTATAACACTTTTTTTTTTTTTTTCACCAACTAAACAATCGTGGGCAAAACTTCAAACTTCAGTTCTCTTTTTTTGATTTTTGGAAAAAATATAATTTTGCATGGTGACGAAACGACTACGGATATTAATTACATAAACTAAGCTGGCAGAGTTGGTCCGGTAATGTGCAAAATCAGTTCAGCGGTTATGACAATTTTTGAAAATTCAATATGGCAGCCAAACATGCAGTCATTTTCAAAATCTTTCGTATCAAACGTTGCTCGCTGAAAGATACATTACTCACCAAACTCGGCTCGGATCGACAGGCGGCTAATGAACTGCAAGGTTTTTACCGTGTCTAGATAGTATAATAATAGTAATTAATAATCATAATAATCCGAAGAAACTATGGAGATTCCAGCTCAGTGGCCGGGGATCAGTTGTAAAGTATGTGAATGAAGGGGTTTCTCACTCGTATAATCATAAGATGCAAGTACTCTAAAGGGTCTTGTCCATGACGCAGGAATGAACTGTCAGACTGTATTAGCTGGGTATTATTTGAAAGATCAAATAATCAATTTTAACTGGATTACGATTTCGCCATAACTTTACCAAGCTGGGTGACGTATAAGTAAAAAATGCCCAGAACAGCCTAATAATATTTCATCCCAAACTCTACCCCAACGTTATCCGATAATTTGCGTCTAATCACACCTCAGTGTGAAGCGGCTTAATGCGGGAAGGTAATATGAACACTTTCAATTTGGTGATATTCCACCAGTTTCTTGCTAAACTGATTTTGTCTAATACTGGGAAGACAGTGAAAGCGATACCTAACCCCTTACTTTCAGTCTCCCCAACCTAAAAATCTGACAGCATACAAATCGAACTATTTAAAAGGGTTCTTGTAAAAATGCCATAGGCCGTCGTCCTACTCTTTTTATCATTAGGGCAGTCATCATTAATCCCGACCACAGTCTACGCTAGCCTAACCTAAACTCCCACTTCCGAAACTGCCACTACTGTGATGTACCTAACCTTCCATGACACCTGCTTTACCCTGCCCTATTATTAACTATATTAAAGCATACCTACGATTTTCTTCAGACCGTAGGAAAAGTGCCGATTCACTTGCTTCTCCCCCTCCTAACGATCACATCAGACTTTGGTCGGCAACAATGCCTAACAAACAGGTCTATTTCTTGTTCAAATAATCTAAAGTATTTGACTTACCAGACTGTTGTTATAGTTCTCTCCCGGTCTCAAATATGAGCTATGAGCTACGATGGCATGTCCAATATAAAGTTATCTTTCAGTGATATACCTGGTGGTACCGCTACCTAGCGATTGGTAATTTAAGAACAATTCAGCATCAGGTAACACATAAATCATGGTATTACCAATAATATTCACTTTGCCAACTATCATCTCCATTGCAACGCTGATATTTATCAAGAACACTAGGCTGTAGCATTCTTCGTGCAGAACTACAGTACCGTATGTAGTTTCTATTAACAGCACCAAATAGAGCCGGGATAGTTTCAATTGTGTATTAAATCAACTGCGCTTATCAGCAATCATATCACCCTTCTTAACTGCGTCTGGCAAAAATTGGGTAACATTCTCTTACACTGCACTCAAAATTTAGACATCCAACTTTCTAATCTCATTTAATACTTTAAAGGTAGTCTTATATCCACAGACAATCCGGCACATAAGCAAACTACCATACTGCACAATAAACTTTCCATCAAATCAATCCCAAAATTTATCCGGTCCTGGTAGTTTCGGCCGATCATTGGCAACATCCAAACCGTTAAAACAGCCTAAACACCAAAACCCTGCAAGATGACTGCATAGGTTGAAGCCTAAATTACTTACAGCCGAAACTACCAGGACCCATTTGATCAACTACATTATAAGCTCAATTTTACCCCATCACGCACACATCTAAAGGTGTATACATATTTAAGAATTAGAAATCAATTTATTCCTTTTAAATAACATAATCCTTATCAAATAACATAATCCTTATCCTAATAGAATGTAAAAATTGACATCCTAGATCATGTACATTAAAGCTAAATGAAAGATAGGATTTAGAAGCACTTCCTGTGAACAATGGATGGGCCAGACTCGTCGTACTCCTGCTTGCTGATCCACATCTGCTGGAAGGTGGAGAGGGAGGCCAAGATGGAGCCACCGATCCATACAGAGTACTTGCGCTCAGGGGGTGCAATGATCTTGATCTTCATGGTAGATGGTGCCAGAGAGGTGATTTCCTTCTGCATCCTATCAGCAATACCAGGGTACATGGTAGTGCCACCAGACAGCACAGTGTTTGCATACAGGTCCTTACGGATGTCTACATCGCACTTCATGATAGAGTTGTAGGTGGTCTCATGGATACCGCAAGACTCCATGCCCAGGAAGGAAGGCTGGAAGAGAGCCTCGGGGCAGCGGAACCTCTCGTTGCCAATGGTGATCACCTGTCCATCAGGAAGCTCATAGGACTTCTCCAGGGAAGAAGATGAAGCGGCAGTGGTCATCTCCTGCTCGAAGTCAAGGGCCACATAGCACAGCTTTTCCTTGATGTCACGGACAATTTCTCGCTCGGCGGTGGTAGTGAAGGTGTAGCCTCGCTCAGTAAGGATCTTCATTAGGTAGTCTGTAAGGTCACGGCCAGCCAGGTCCAGACGCAGGATAGCGTGGGGAAGGGCATAACCCTCGTAGATGGGTACGGTGTGGGAGACACCATCACCAGAGTCCAGCACGATACCTGTGGTACGGCCGGAGGCGTACAGGGACAGCACGGCCTGGATGGCTACGTACATGGCGGGAGTGTTGAAAGTTTCAAACATGATCTGAGTCATCTTTTCACGGTTGGCCTTGGGGTTGAGGGGAGCCTCCGTCAGCAGGACTGGGTGCTCCTCGGGGGCAACACGGAGCTCGTTGTAGAAAGTGTGATGCCAGATCTTTTCCATGTCGTCCCAGTTAGTGACAATACCGTGCTCAATGGGGTACTTCAGCGTCAGGATACCTCGCTTGCTCTGTGCCTCGTCACCCACGTACGAGTCCTTCTGACCCATGCCCACCATCACACCCTGGAAATTGACACCATTTTTGTTACATTCACTCACGTGGTTTTACCAATATCTAATGTATGATACAATAGACCACCACCTACTGCAGAAGACACGTTTCGACGCGACTTTATCAGCAACAGAAAAGTATGAGGCCTCGCTCAAGGATGAACTTTAATCCTGAGGTTTAAAGTTTGACACCAATTCAGAAATCTTTCGAAAACGTAATATACAAACTAATAAAAGCTTTGAATCAACTGAATATCTTCCATCACTGATCAAGGTTTAAAATTTGATATCCAATTACATTTAGTTTCCCCAAAAGCAAAGTTCCATTACGATTTTTGCATATAAACTACCAGTTAGTTTTGCATTTACAGTAGTAAATTTAAATTCTCATGAGAAAATTCTGGGAAATGCTTTGAACATATTAAACTTGAGTTACATTCAATAAATACTCGAGCACAAGTTAATACCTAAAATTAAATTCCAAAATTTAATGCACATTTGTTATAAATGAAATAAAAAAAAATTCTATCCATGTTCGATTCTGCGAACTGTGCCTACCTGATGGCGGGGTCTGCCAACGATGGAGGGGAAGACAGCACGGGGGGCGTCGTCCCCAGCAAAGCCGGCTTTGCACATGCCGGAGCCATTGTCCACAACCAGTGCAGCTACTTCCTCGTCACACATTTTGAGTTATAACTGCAAAGAAAAGCACTTTATCAACTCTGAATTCAAGATTCACTTCCATAGACTTGAGCTAAAAATATAAAAGCTTTTCACTAAAGAAAGTCACTTTCTTTACCTAGTTATATCACAGTCACTGACTACGTGCGTTGCGGGACCAGCCCGGTACGTGTGCTCAGCTCCGGTACCCGTGTTGAACTGACGCCTAGACATGGAGCCACCAGCTTATAACCCCCACTTCCCCCTTCTCACCCCACCCCTGTGACGTCACCAGCCACGCACCCTCACACCCCTCCTGCCTCCGTATTTGGTAGAGCGGCACGCACTTTCTACCAAATTTAAGGGGAACTGTTCACTATGAATTTCCATAACCAGGTTTATACGAGAACTTTCAGTTAGTAGCCGAATTATCGGCTTAAAATTTGTCACACCAGATCACCTAGCAGTAGCGGATCATTTAAAGTAACTTTAATGCACCAAAATCATGAGCACAATCACCATACCTTAACGCAGATTTTCGAATATTTAAAGTATCTACTTGCTTTACACTAAAAGAACCAGAACACCTACAGTAACAATCCAATAAAAAGAAAAAAAAAAAATGTACTTACAAGGATAGGACCTTAGAGTGTACGACCGTCCTCCTCCTAGAGATGTTGGTGAGTGAAGGACTTCTGAAGCGGGAAACTCTAGGCCCTCGCCACCTGAACTTTCTACGAAGGGGAGACCAGTAAACGTCAAATGGTGTTTTCGCCTCTCCCGGACTTAAATTAACTTTAATACGTAAAGTATGGCATGCTACTGGTACAGTACGTATACACTACATTAATGCAATACATGATTCGCTAAGATAATTGTTTCATATATGACAATATATTTTGGAAAATGTATTCCCCTTCCCCTGGTCGCCGCAGTGGACTCGCCCTACCCCGCCCGGACAAACGTACATTGCCTTATATGGCCATCGCCGAAGACTCGGCCGCTGATTGGTGGAAATCTTCGTTGAATGTGAGGCGGGAAGACGGGAGCATGCTGTTCCCAAATGTTTTCGTACATTTTCATAATACATCCCAGAACACCATGCACATATGCGTTTTGTATTGCGTTTTCTTTTAAGTAAGAAGAATGTTTTACCAACGTTTTCCCACATATAACAAGATGTAATTTTAGCGATACGACTACTTTTCAGATGACACGTACTTTCAGTGTAATGCAGTGAAGAAAATCTAAGCTGATCATTCCAGATGAAACAGAATGAGAACAATGGCTAGAGAGACCGTACTGGATTCACGGCTGCCAACCGCATACGGCTGGCATGGAGTCGCCGGACTTTCAGAACAACCAAAATGAATAATCTCAAAGAAGCTTTATTCGGCGGCGGACCATACTGCAGGAAGGATTAGTTTAGGAGACAACTTCTCTCGTGTTGTGGTCGATCATACTTGACCCGCGACTTATTCCGTATTGTGATTGGAGAATATTGGAAGTTGCGAGTTTGACATGAAATTGGGATAAGTTGGTATTTGCCATCACTGACATGACCGGCAAAGTGAAAATAGTGTTAGATGTTTTAAAATTACATATTTCCTACACTGCTAAATTGTATAATTAAAACGACTACAAACTTAGTGATTTGGGATGATTTACGAAGCACCTTTATGGGCCTGTCACCAAACAGTCTGACAGGAAGGGCTCGGATACATGTCC
Source organism: Coenobita brevimanus (assembly GCF_032717465.1). Classification (NCBI taxonomy): domain Eukaryota; kingdom Metazoa; phylum Arthropoda; class Malacostraca; order Decapoda; family Coenobitidae; genus Coenobita; species Coenobita brevimanus. Next base: position 9,644,917 of record NC_137007.1, read on the forward strand.
TTATTTGACATTTCCTGAAGATATCTCTGTCGCAGTCTTTCTGTAAACCTTGATTCAAGCTGTGTGGTTGGTGAAAGTTAAACGAGCATTTTGCTGATTAGGTATTAATACCAATATCTACATACAGGGTCTTGAGGTACTGTTTTTCATCAGGCGTGAAATTTTGTTGAATTCCCAGATTTATGAGAATAACGCAAGATTATAAATTTTCTTAATTGGTGCGGCCCATCCGGGTGAAAGGAGGGAATTCTGGAGTGATACTACCATATTTTCGACAATATACTGAAGTGTTGATAAAATGTAGTTAGCATTGGTAATTACTAGTGCTTTCCATTGGAGGGAAGTTGAGTGATTATGAACGTCGGGTCACGTGGTTCAGGGACAGGAGTAGGTGGGGCAGGAGAGGGATGAGGGGGAGAGGGAGGATCACGAGAAGAGGTAAGAGGGAAGAATCCTTCACTCGCTTATTTCTCTTTATTGACAAGTAAACACGGGGCCGCAAAGTAAAAGTATGGGAAATGACAGGTGATGGTGTGTGCTTTTGGTTGACGTAGTGCAAGCCGGTCACGTGGCAAGCAAGCAGCGGCAGCAGGCACAGTCCGGAGGTCCAAATATCGGGGTCGAGGATGGGGAGCGGCCGGGTGGTTGTGCGTTTGGTTGTTTGTTGGGTGGGATAGCGACAGGCACCGTAAGATTCACGGACAAACTTAGCCATCATTTCACAATCGGAACGATTATTTTTAAGTTGCGAAAAGGAACGGATTGTGTAGATCACTTGCATTTTCATATCTACAAAAATTTGCCACAAGAGATCAGTTCTGTTATTCCCGGTCATAACTGTTTGTCTGAATGTGGGGACAGTGAAAAAAGTAGAATCTCCATGTTTTATTTCTGCCAAAGAAAAACTGAGACACGAGAGGGAAGTGATCGTAAGTTTGTTAGGCCTGAAACTAACTTACGATCAGTTGCCGGCTGTCTGATTTTTTTTTTTTTTTTAACAAGGAAAGTTGAATGCACAGTCATCCTTTACCTTTGTTCATCCTGCAAAAAACAATTTATGAAATAGATTCTAAATGTTTGAATCACATCTCTAGATTGTTCTTAGTATGAAAAGGCAATCAGTATCTACATTCATTGGCGTTCTTTGCTTGTGATAATACAAGCTCACTGGGATCAGGTCTTGCGAATGAAGTTAGAAGACTGCGTCAGTCTATTCTTTAGGATGACTTCTGTTGTAGGTTATTCATGCGTGCAAACGATTTTATTATTTGGGGCAGCTCTCTTGTACTGAAGAGGTTATTGACGGCAAACTAACGCCTCCAGGTCTAGTTAGAAACACTAGGCAATATAATCGTCCGGAAATACAAAAAATAAGTTAGACGTCCTGCATGGGGATGAAGAGCTAACAGGTCACTTTTACCCACGCAAATGAAGCAGTGATTGCCACCACATGACAGACCAGTGGCTGACCAGTTTAATAAAAAGAAATCCTTTGGCTTATCTTTGAATAACCTGTCCATAATTTTACAAATATATTCCTACCTGTTGTCATAATTTTCTTGTAATAATTTTATTAACAATTCGTCCTGTTTTCCTTTGCCCCTTTTCACATTTTGTTTGTTTTATCTTCCTATATACTCGTTTAATATTTTTTTTCTAAGTTACTTTCATGTATTTTCCTGTCCGTGTTTGTCAGTATACCCCCCCCCTCTCTCTTTTCCATATCCAATCCTCCACTTTATAGTCACTTTCTTGATCTCGGTTTTTCACATGGAAACAATCATTTTCCTCTCAGTCTCTCCGTCTGTGTGTCAGCGTAGGTGTGAGTACAATATTGATTTTCCGCTTCCAGCCGTCGTGTGTGTGTGTGTGTGTGTGTGTGTGTGTGTCCGACTTATTACCCCATATACTGGTAGGTTAGCCTAATACTCATTCTCCAATGACTCAGCTGAATCAAATCGTCAGCTGTTCCCACCATGAGAGGGGACGGCCCAGCACACCTTCCTTACCAGCTCTTTCTGCACATGGCACGCAAATATTTTCAGAGAGAAAGATAGAGAGATTGTTCTTCTCATGTCTCACGTTCTGCCTGCTAAAATATATGATTACATGACGGAACAGATTATAAGCTTGTTTGCCGGTCCCCAAGCCTTTACCCCCCATTTTCCCCATCATTCATTTTTTTCTTCCTCGTCACATTTCCTTTTCAGACCTCTCCTCGTGTCTTTAGCGTTGAGCTTCCATGTAATCTCTTAAATTTAAGGATACACTTTTATTGTTCTCATTATTTTATTCAACTTAGATGGGCACCCTAACTGTGCGGGGTATTAAAGATTTAACCCCTCCAGTTGGAAATCTCTCCTAAACTGAATAAAATCATCAGGAATAAGGGAGAGTGAAAGTCTACCGTAAGTCGTCGGATTGAAATTAAAACTCCTTTCGCTCCTCCCTTCTTGCCCTACTCTCCCACGGCCTGGGATAATGAAGCCCCTCCCACCCTTCCCCCCTCTCTCTCTCTCTCTCTCTCTCTCTCTCTCTCACCACTGTGAGGATGGGGTGCAAGGAGCGCCTGTAATTTTAAGTGCCGCCATACTTTCCACCGCCTACAACGTTCTGAGCACAATCTACGATCCTTTTTTTTTTTTTTTTTCACTACTCCTAACCCATTCAACACGATGTTTATATATATATATATATATATATATATATATATATATATATATATATATATATATATATATTTCGTGCTATCGCCAGACGACCTCATTCATATTGGGGAAGATTTCTCTCGGGTTCTCATGACTCACTCCCAGCTGAATGAATGAATCATCTGGCGTTTGCAAGACTAGGATACTAGAGTTGTACTATGAAAGTGTTCGTGGCGAGAGTATTAACTTTCTCTGGGTCCCATGACTTAATCTTGGCTGAATATAAACGTCTGACGTTAGCAGGAACAGAATACCAAAGGCGTTCCAATCAGGAGTGGAACAATGAAGTTTGGATTTAACCCTTTCATCTTAAATTACCAGACAGCAGTACCTCTCCTAACCTCCCTTCAACCATCTGGTGGTAAAGGGTAAATTTTTCCTCATCTTTAAGCAGAACTCATCTTGTTCTGGATTCAGGCGAAATAAGTAAATGTGAAAGGTGTAAATAAATACCAAGACCAGCTAATGCACAAAGCGAGACGGGTTGCCATGCGCTGCCTCCTATCACCACCACCCTCCCGTCCACACTCCCTCCCTTTATCCTGCTCTCTCTCTCTCTCTCTCTCTCTCTCTCTCTCTCTGCCATTACCCTCCTCCCCCTTCCCCGGATTACTCCTCTCTCTCTCTCTCTCTCTCTCTCTCCACCTTGCCTTTACCCACCTCTCTCTTACCATCATCTTGCCATTACCCCCCCTCTCTCTCTCTCTCTCTCTCTCTCTCTCCACCTTGCCTTTACCCCCCTCTCTCTTACCATCATCTTGCCATTACCCCCCCTCTCTCTCCCTCTCTCTCTCCACCCTGCCATTACCCCCATCTCTGTCTCACCATCTCTCTTTCTCTTTGTCATCCAGTGACCTAGCTACCCCATTTCTTTCACCCACGTTTACTCTATTCCTCATTCCTTTCACCCAGTTCACCTTCTCATCTCCCTCCACTGTGTGTGTGTGTGTGTGTGTGTGTGTGTGTGTGTGTGTGTAGCTCTGATGGAACGAACCACAGCTGTACCACATTTCAATTGGCCAGAACCACACTTAGACCACAGTTCATCTGGCCAGAACCACACACCTGCCACATTTCAATTGAGCTCATCACTCCCTTAACCATGGATCTCACACCTGACCACACTCCAATTAACCTACATGGCATAACCAGTTAGCACTTCCTTCCATTTCTGAAGTATATTTCCATCTTACTTCACCTCTTCGGTACGAGGGATCCTTCTCAAGATGAGGGTCTGACAATACAAGGAATGGGCCTAAGCCGAAAAATGATTTATTTTTCTTGATCCTTAATTTCGAGAGGTCCTTCATTAAATAAACAACTCTCTGACAGTGGCCGGAATAATACACAGGATTTGCCAGGGAAGGAGTTGCATAAAGCCATATCTTAACCCCTTCATTTCAAGAGCTCCTTCCTACCTATCTAGCTTTCTAATCTTTTCACCTTATCTTTTTTTTTTTTTTTTTACCCCATCAGGACCGTAGAGTCCCGGGGCTAGACTACGCAGGCAAGGGTGACCAGCCTCGCTCTTCCCTGAGTGGCATTATGTGAACAATAAACCCCAACTAACTCTCGGATGGAAACTTTTCCGAGCCCCATCTGGTTGGAGCAAATTAATCCACTCTACCACAAGGCATCCTCTGATTACATGGTTATCATCCTAGGTGGTAAATAGTCTCCTGCTGTACATGGCACCGTTTCGCTGGTCATGAAGTGCAATCACCTGAAAGTTTCAGCATACTGAGTGGATGGTGGCATTTTCCACACGAGATCTAATATGAATGAAATTATCTGCTGGCAGCAAGAAATAACTCGATCATTCTTCATAGTAAGGAAGTCAGTGCAGATGCCAGCCTCAGTACTATGCTGCGGAACTCCATCCCAAGCTGAATGAAATCGTGTGGCGGCAGCAAATAAAATAAGTGAAAGGATTACACTTTTGATCTGAGGATTTAGTATTTATTTTGTTTTTGCTGGCTCATAACGAACTTGTTTTGCTTAGGAGAGATGGTCAGAGAGCTCTCAAGCTGAGTAGTTATTTGGTAGAAGCAAAAAATAAAAAAAAATCATAGTAATGTGAATATTTGCACCGCTACACTGTTACTATCACAGCACTGTACCGTACATGTTCAGCCTGCCCTACCACTAACTGTACCTCATCCCCTATAGCACTCATTATCTTACTCTTACCTCACACCATCACATCCACTGCATCCATTCCTTTACCCACCACACCACACTTCACTCCACCATACGGCACCTGACATCTTACCACACCACCTGTGTCCACACTTTACCCCTTGTCACACCACACCACACCTCACTGTTCTCTCAACCCCACACCTCACCACACCATATAACAACACCTCATAGCATTCAGCTCTACCGCATCACGCCAAACCTCAACCACACTACACTGCATCACACTCAATTCCACCACACACCACACCACACCCTACTGCATCACACTTCCACCACACCACACCACACCCTACTGCATCACAACGAACACCATTCAACCCCGTCACACCACACCACATCACAGTTCTATCACCCCACAGCACACCACATAACACTACATGAAAAACCCACACCCTAGCACACCCTACCTGCCCCGCCCTGTGGCCGCCACCCTGTCCCCACCACCACCACCCTCACTCACCAGGTGTCATGAGTCTACGGATACAGTAGTCAGAGTGGGCCACAACGGGACACAGTTACTATGTGAGAGGTGTGCTGGTGCTGGTGGTTGGGTTGCTGTGATGGTATTGCTGTGCTGGCAATGCTGTTGGCAGTGGTGTGTTGGCATGGGATGATGGTGATGAGAATGGTATGGCTGTGGTGATGTGTGGCAGTGGCAATGATGGCGGTGTGGTGGTAGGATGTAATTGTGGTGAATATGGTGATAATATGGATGTGAGAGTGGTGGCGATGGTGTGGCAATGGTAGTGGTAGAGTGGTGTGGTGGTGGTGGTGGTGGTGGTGCCTTGACCTCAATACCGTCCTTTATATGAAGCCGTCACGAGTCAGGTCCACTCTTCCTTCTTCCCTCTGTCTGCTCCCTCCCTCCCCCCCTTGAACTCATACTACGAGAAGTCTGCTGAAAAACACTGGCTGCGTGAGAATGCAGTATGAGACGCTGTATGCTTAAAGGGTAAAATACCGGACTAAGTTGTTGAGTAAGAAGAGAAAGACAGTAATAATGGTTAGGATTTTACTTCAGCCGAGATGTTTCATTAATTCAGGAGTTTGTTAATGCTGAGCTTCGCAGAGAATGGTTCTGTTGATTATATAGGTTTGAAATAGCTAAGCTTCGCAAAAAAATATTGTCTAGAAATATTTGAATGGAGATCTATCAGGCGAATGGAATGAAAATGATGCAAATATTCAGGAGGTCATGAGAGATGGTTCTTATGATAATAGTGTCTTGTCTACTCATGATGGATCCTCAGCAATATTTATACAGCGTACAAGTTAGGAATGATGTCAGGTGAAGGTGATGGTTGCAGGATGTCTGTAGTGGTGGAAGACGTGAAAGTGAGGCTGCCCGTCACTACCCCTGGTCCTGTCACACTGACGCCACTCTGATGCCACGTCGCCTCCCCAGGGCACCGCTGAGTCACCACACAACTTGCCCCCAGGTGGTGCGGTGGCCCAGCGGTGCCCTGGCAGGTGAAGGACCCGGGCTAGGATTCACATACAAGCATCTCACACTCGTAACTCAGATTCTGACTTACAGGAAGAACAACAGGCATAGGAAGAGCATGCTGTCTCGCTTCCTCGTCGTTCCCGCCATATTAATATTGACAATAATAATAATAATAATAATAATAATAAATAATAATAATAATAATAATAATGATAAATAATAATAATAATAATAATAATAATAATAATAATAATAATGATAATAATAATAATAAAAATAATAATAATAATAATAATAATAAAGTAATCAAAATTTACATAAACAACAACAACATCAGTAATAACAATGATAATAATAATAATGATGATGATGATGATAATAATAATAATAATAATAATAATAATAATAATAATAATAATGATCCTCTCAAAATAAAGATTTGTTAATGCTGAAAAACTAAGGCCCATAAGGCCATAAGAAGCCTGTAGACTGCCCGTGCCCTTCCCCCACAAACCCTGTGAGGCATGAGAGGAAACTGACGGTAATCTTCGTCGTGACTCCCATCCCTCTACAGCGGCTGGAGTCACGCCTGGCACAGTTCCTTCTCCGTACTGAGTATGTTTATACAAATACTGGCTATGAAACTCTTCTGACCTGTAGTAGCAATATATTTACACGACAGACACGTGACCGAAGTATAATCCTTGACTCATATAATTCCTGAGGACGAATATGTCATGCTTGCTTGCTAGTTTTACTGCAAGAAAGCTGCTATCTAATCATGTACGTATAATACACACACACAGTGCCGCGTACTGAAGAGGGGTTATGTCAATCAGGAAGTGAATTTTGGGGAATGTAATTGGTGTATGGGATAACTGTGGTGTTGTGGCTGCGGCGGTGGCGGTACCCTGTTGAGAGACTTGGACGAGACATGAAGAAGGTAGACCAGGTGGGCATGAAGCCTTACCTGGGCACACCTCGCCCACCACACACTATGTTTAGTTGGGCACCCACCCTCCTGCGGCCCACGGTCACGCTGCGCCGCCACACTCTTTGAACCCTGTTTCTGATTGGTTTTGGAGATTTCGTAACGCCTCTCCCTTGCCGATTTATTCAACAATCACACCTTAACAACCCTCTGTGCTTGGTCGGGTCACTCTGCACCGGGATACTCCTTGGATTGATTTCTTTTAGCACCTGTTCCTTAGCGATTTGTTTTGCATGTTACACCTTATTCTTTTAGGTGTTATTCATATCTATTTGAAATAATCCATAATTATGTAAAAACACACAAGAATATGATAACGTACCAAACACAGAATTATACTTGCAAGGACAAGTTGGTTAGGAGCATTTTAACTGACGAAAATATAGTCATTTACCCCTCCCCCCCCTCACTCTCTCTCTCTCTCACACACACACACACACACACACACACACACACACACACACACACACACACACACACACACACCTGACAGACCTGGGCCACTCATACAACTAGTATACAAGGTTGTGATAACATAGAATTCCATGAGGGGTCGATTGTTGAGTGGTTATGGAAATTTAGCAACACGACTTCCTTATCGATTTATTTTGGATACTACATCTTAATACCACTTCTTTATCGATTTATTTTGCGCACTACATCTTATTACCACTTCTTTATCGATTTATTTTGCACACTACACCTTAATTTCTTCCTGTATGGTGTTGATGGAAGCTGTATAAACGCTGCAGCGATAACACCAACCTACAATATAATGTTAACCCCTTGAGCCCGGGTGACGCCATTTTTAGTGTATTGCCGCTACTTTACGATTCTCTTTGACTTAGGAAAGGGCTGTCGTATTTCCAGGGGTTTACTGAGGCTATATTTAATCCTTGCAGTTCAAAAAATCTGTCCAAAATTGATTAAAATCGTCAGGAGATGGCGAGAAAAAGGGTTAAGGTGTGATATGCTAAGTATTTCACCAAGGAAGATGAACTATTTTTTTTTTTTTTGCCGGGGCCCGCCATGTCAAATAAAATACAGGCCGTGTAACAAAGTAACGGTGAGTCTCCTATGGTTGTTATACAGGAGTGGGTTTGTTTGTACCTAATAATACTGAGTCATCCCCACAACTTGTATACCAAGTCTTGATTGCATAACATTTGATGACACTTATGAGGTAAGGAGGAGTGAACCCTTGGTTACTAGAGTTAGTGTGTTATCACGTGACGGAACTGAGCCACTTTTACAGCTTACTAAGTTGTGGTTGCAGGAAATTCATTAAATCTTATTAACGAGGTAGGAATGAGTCTCTTCGGTTACTGGCCATATCAACCCTCCAGTCTGACTACAGCTTCCCATTATCGGAGTTGAAAGGGGCCAGGGATCTTCGTCAGCTTCGAGCAAACCCACTGCAGGTTAAAACGTTTTTCAGAAGGGGTCTCCATTTTTTTTTGCTTTCACACGTTGACAACATTAGTGCATTTAAATTTTATAGTAGTAAAGCTATTTGTATTATTGGAGTTTATTTTATAATTATAAACTACAAAGTTCATCAGTGGGAGCAGTCTCGCTCGATAAGTATTTTTCAACATGCTTTGCTGTTTTTTTTTTTTTTTTATTAATTCTGTATACTAGATGTAAGGGGATAGTTCATAATATTAATAATGATAATGATAATAATAATAATAATAATAATAATAATAATAATAATAATAAGACGAAGAAGAGGATGAAGACGAGGAAGACGATGAGCGAGACAACTACGACGACGACGACGAAGAAGAAGAAGAGAGAGAGAGAGAGAGAGAGAGAGAGAGGGGGGGGAGGGGTCCTGATTCCATGGACATCCCCCTATGTCTGGATCCGCCACTGTAAACCAATGAACCCCTTCATGGCGATAATTTTTCATTTTTATTCTTGACATCCTAAGACAAATCCTAGGGTTGACCTCTTGAAGTGAGGGGGTTAGTGAAGGTTGCATGCCACCTCTCCTGTTCGATAAATCTCTCTCGAGCTGCATAAAATCGTCTGGTAGAAGGGAGACAAAGAATGATGTACTGGTGCTGAGGGTGGTATGTGGTGGAGGGAGGGCGTAGCAACGGGACTCAGGCTGTGCGGGACCCTGCCTGGCCGCCTCTAAACATGGGAAATTGTGAGAGATATTTCCACAGTATTCTTCATCAGATTCGAGTAAGTAAACAGTTAAGTCACATCAGTATTATCTCTACGCAACAGCTTCATCAACGGCAACCATCTAAATGTGTCAGTAATGTATTGTGAAAGACGAACCGGCTATTGTTATTACCGGCTGTCTGGTATTGATGTGAATGATGGCTGAATGTTGACTTGGCATCCGATGTGGTTCAGAGCAGTCAACAGATTACCGCAAATTGCCCTTTATGTTAAGTATATTGTACTGGTTTGCACACTGCTGTTCACATCCAGGTTACCCAATATCCCCCAGAAAAAACTACAGGTCCTTTAAGTTGGTAACCATATTCTCAATATAATTAGTTTTTCAACAGACAGCGTGGTTCAGACTCTATGGTTTTCTTTAGGTGTCGGAAAAAACAAAACTCTCTATCATCTATGAGTCAATCATCCAAATACAGCGCCTGGCGTTGGCGGGAATAAAATACTAGAGCAGACACGGCCGTGAGTGGGTGAACGGAGAAGCAGTAACACAGGCTCCTATAACTCCTCCACAGCTGCATAAGACCTTGGTGTGAAACAAAATATAACAAGAAAGGTGACTCTGCCCTAATATAGGCCTAAGGGTTGACGTAAATATTTGCAGCAGATCTTCAGACAGCGGTAGTCATTGTTAATTGTTCACTTGATGATGAATCGTGGGAAGGAAATAAAACGAGTGCTATCAGACCACATAGACCATTCTCCATTAAACCGTGTGTGTTAAACTGTGTGTTTTGTACTCACCATGGATTATGCTGTTGGCACCATCATCAACCGGTGTGTGTGTGTGTGTGTGTGTGTGTGTGTGTGTGTGTGTGTGTGTGTGTGTAAGAGAGAGAGAGAGAGAGAGAGAGAGAGAGAGAAATCCACTTTCATCAACTGAATCAGTTCATACATTAAGTGGGGTCATTTTACCTGCTTCCAGACGATTTGACTGACCTTAGGATGGACCTGTCTTTCTGAAGGGGTCAGTGAAAGATGCAATATAGCCTCTCCAGTTCGAAAGGCTTCCAGATCTGAATGAAATCGTCTGGAAATGGCAGGATTAAGAGCAATCATACAGCGCACACCTCCGCAAACCAGCACCATTTCCTTTTTTGATCTTAGCATTTGATTTTTTCGTCTAAATATAATCACTTGTTCCTCCTATGGTCTTAAGTCATTAGTCCAAGTATGGGGCAATTCCATCTCATACTTTTTCGATAATGTTGCCAACAGACAGACAGGGAGACAGACATGCGAACAGATTCCAGAACACAATTTCCTTGGGAGGTTTACCCAAAGCAATGGTCTGTTAGTGAAGGTGTACAGGCAAGGCGGTGTACTGTGGCTGTGGTTGGGTACGTGCCAGTGAATGTCAGATGCAGAATGTCAGGCCGTGCTGCTGGTAAAGGTTAAATATTTACACATAATGAACACTGTGCTAACCTATTAAATATGACGACGTCTTTTACTTTATTTTTTAGTTTATTTTTGCCTACCTGCAGACATTGTTGCTGTGTTTAAGAGTGGGTTTTCAAACTGAAAGGGTTAGATATAGCGTCGTTAACCTTTCAAGTACGAAAGGTCTTTCCTAAGTTGAATGAAGTTGTTTGGAGGTAGCAAGCATGAACTGATACGTAATCGCGGTGAAGGGTTATTTGGCAGTACAAGAAGTGTCAACCGTTACTTTACCAGGATTATGGAACAACATCGCAGTGAATAAATGCATTTATTATGTACCTCTGCCTAGAGAGCACACACACACACACACACACACACACACACACACACACACACACACACACACACACACACACACACACTTGAACACTGTATTCATATCAGAACCTAATATCTGGAGAGGGGAGGTTAAAGGCTAGCCCTAAGGAACAACCGTATATTACTGGCAACCTCCAGAGCTAGCCGGAGCGCACCAACCTCCTCATGCTTTCCCTTCTCTTTCCTCTTCCTCCTCCTTCTCTCTCCGATAATCTTCCTCTTCCCTTTCCGTTCCACACTTTCTAATCTATCGAACCTTAAAAATTTCATTCCTTCTCCTCTTTCTCCTCTTCCTCCTCCTCCTCGTCTCCTGACCACAAAAGTCATTTTCATTCCAATCTCTCCTGCACCAGGGAAAATGTATTCATAAGTTCATCCCTCAGTTGCTTTGGGTTCATTCAGGTGCATTACTTCAATTCCTCTTCCTCCTCATAGGGCTGAGCATAAAAGGTTATTCACCTCTATATAATTATATGAAGAAAATGTAGTAAAATAAGATATACGATTATCATTAAAACAACATTGACGACGACGACAACACTACTACTACTACTAGTCCACTACTAGTACTACTAGTCCACTACTCCTACTCCTACTGTTATTAGAGTCCTACTGCCACATCATCATGATCATCATCATCATCATCATCGTCGTCGTTGTCATTTTACTACTACTACTACTACTGCTGCTGCTGCTGCAGCAACTGCTACTACTGACAATATTACTACTACACTACTACTATTTTTACTGCTACTACTGCTACTAACAATATTATTAATATTATTATTATTATTATCATCATCATCATTATTATTATTATTATTACTACTACTACTACTACTACTACTACTACTACTACGACTACTACTACTAATTTAAGTAAGTTTATAGATTTTAATATAACATCTAGCACAACCTCATCATCCTGCTTTTCTGTGCGTGTCACCTAAGTATACTCTCACATACGCACCATCACATACACACCCTCACATACGCCCCCACCCATACCCCACAAACACACCCTAGCATACTCACTCTCACATACACACCCTGACACACCTTCGTATGCACACCCACACATGCACACACACACACATACACACTCACAAACACACCCTCATGCACCTCCACAAAAACGACCACACATACACATACCCACACACCTCCACATACACACACTCACACACCTCCACATACACACCCACACACAGACGCCCTCACACACCTCTACAAGTATACATCCCCCCACATGCACACTCCCACATTCACACCCTCACACACCTCCACATACACACCCACACATACACACCCACACACCTCGACATACACACCTCTATATACACACCCATACGTACACACACACACACACACACACACACACACACACACACACACACACACACATACACACTCTTACATACACGCCCTCACATACAGAACCTCACATACATACCGGCACCTTCACATACACACTCTAACACACCCTGTCATGAATACCCTCACATGCACACTTTCAGGTACACGCGCCTCACATACACACTCTCAGGTACACACACCTCACATGCACACTCTCTGGTACACACGCCTCACATACACACTCTCAGGTACACACACCTCACATACACACTCTCAGGTACACACACCTCACATACACACTCTCAGGTACACACACACCTCACATACACACTCACACACACTCACCTTCATAAATACAGGATGATGACATGACACACACTTTTCATTTCACTGCAGCTTTGTCAGCATATTTTTCCATACCTGCAATTTTTTCTGTTTCAGATTAAAACTAGCATTCATGCGGTTTTTTTATTTATGATACGACGTGTATGTATATATATATATATATATATATATATATATATATATATATATATACTATACACACACACACACACACACACACACACACACATATATATATATATATATATATATATATATATATATATATATATATATATATATATATATATATATATATATATATGTATATAATGTATACACATACGTCCATACATACATATATACATATAGATATATATAAGCACACACAGAGAGAGAGAGAGAGAGAGAGAGAGAGAGAGAGAATCTTTACTTTGGTAACTGTTTTGTCACTTGTCAGGTCTTTCGGTTCGTCTTTTTTTATGAATAATAGTCAACTAATGTTTCATACATTCTTTAAACTTACTTTGCACTTTATGACATTCATATCATCATCTTCATCATCATCATCATCATCATCATCACCATTATCATCATGATCATTCGTAGCCTTACTCGACTATCATAAGTGCGGTGAGCAGAGTCTAGGCGGAGATAACGGCAAACACACACACACACACACACACACACACACACACCAGTCAGTGAATCCATCAGTCAACCGTATGATTAGAGTACCCCGTGAGAAATAGTTTTATACTTTCATTCACCGATTATGCCCAGGAAATCTCTTTTCCATCTCATATAATTATGAAACTGTCTTCACGTCTGTGCTTCACCTGTTTCAGATAAGCTGGCAGCATCTGATATAAAACCATTCTGTCATCTACTAAGTTATAAAAGGAATGCAGCCCTTGTCATGTGGATACCTGCATATAAGACTATACTTCATGTATCTATTTTCAACCTTCGTCTGTTCCATGGCTTCCATATCCTCCATGTATTTCTGTCTCACATATTCACCTTCCATATCAAGCCATCTTCTCGGTCGTTCCGCGCCTCTTCCTACCTTCATATTCATACTCTTTTCACAACACTGTGTTATCCACTGTCTCTCTGAATCAACATCCTTCACAAATCTTTGCATCTCTTACCCTGGTTCTGTATCTGCACCCCATCTGTATTTCTGAAGTCTTAGCGACACTGCTTTCTCCCAAGACTTTCCATGCTCATTCCATGCCAGTGTTTCGCAGTCATATGTAATGTGGATATAAATACACTCTTCAGCCCTCTTGCAGGGTGTGTAGTCTGTTTCCTGTTTCATATCATGTCCTTCATACTAGCAGCCATCTGTCTTCGTTGTCCCATTCTACTTGCCAGTTTCTCATTACGCTCCCCCCTCTCTATTCTGTTACGGCATTTTTGTACATCACCATATCCTCAAGTATTTCATGTCTTTCTACATTAACCATTAAGTGACAGTGTGAGTCACCTCCTCTCTCAACAACCATCCATTAACTCTTGTCTGTATTCAGTTTACGACAATGCCATTAATAAAAATTCACAGAGCTCTAAACCAATCTGTCAAGGTTCCATTTAGCTAGCAAGCAGTATTATATCATCTGTACGAGTATGTATCATATTTGAAATATGAAGTATCATTCGCCGTTCCTCATCTTCACTGCAATTTACCCTCACTCAGTCACTCTTTCTTTCCCTTTTGTTACGCAGTAAACCTGTCCAGTGTGTGGGAGGCTTTGACGGGATAGGGTAGAAATACTGACCAGGTGCAGAGTACAGAATTATATTGTTCAAAGTGAAAAGACTTCTTCGATAGTATGGTCATTCTGAGAGAATGGGTGTGCCAAAGAAGGCGTAAAGGGTAAATGTGAGCGAGTTTGAAGGTAGTAGGAGGCGTGGAAGGCCACGAAGATGGCTTGATCTAGCAAGTGAATGTGTGAGAAGGTGACGTATGGAGGATGAGAAAGAAACAAAAAATGATGACAGGTAGGTGGATGAAATATATTTGTGTGTCTGGAGATGCACACGACGCAGGCTGCATGCGACGGGATTATTCTACCCGACAGGTGTTGTGAAAGCGACTTAATCAGGTGAAACACGTTAGTGTGGGAGGTTCCGCCTTTGGGATGGAGCCAAGAATTTCGAAGGCTTGAATAATTGCTGAATGGCGGTGTGACCCATGTTCACTGGGATTAGTTGGTAGTTGTGCTTCTGTAATTCTATGCCTGACTTAGTCCATTTATAATATCGCTGGAAACAAGGATCATAGATAAATCACAGTCGTGAATTTCCAGCACTCATATTGAACCATGCCCTGAATAATCCATCTGTCCCTCCACACTCTTTGTTATCAAATATTTTTCATCAGTTTTCATTCGGCACCACACATATCAAACACATTCCATATTCCATCCCTTTTCACTCTCATATGATTTTTCCATTATTAAAGAATTTAAGTACGAGACATAAATGTGTGTGTGTGTGTGTGTGTGTGTGTGTGTGTGTGTGTGTGTGTGTGTGTGTGTGTGTGTGTGTGTGTGTGTGGTACAGTACCATTAATACAGTGTGGCGTGTGGTGGGGGAGTATACCGTACCTGGCCACCTGGTAACGGTATCATATGTAGGCAGGCAGGCCACACACCACTCCTCTCTACTCAGCCGTGCACTACAATGTTTTGGGTCCAGCACTGTGTATTCAGGGTAGAGTTGTTCGGCTTTGTGAATGTCATGTCATGCCCTGGTGTTGTTCCTGTACAGCAAACCTGGCAGGATGGATTCTGGATAACCAAAGTCTGGCTTTCTGTAGTGCCTTGTGAATTCAAAGTAAAACTGTTGACACTGCACGGAGTTATAATTTCTGCACCTGCCGCACACTGAACGACTGCTTGCCTTTATAGAGAATTATCATGTTAGATTTATTTTTAGGAGATGCTTTTACTCCAGAGGGGAGTTTTGGACGAGGAACTAAGTGTCTGGAATTATTGTACCTATTGATCCCAAATGATAATATTCGTTTTATATATACATTCACACACACACACACACACACACACACATATATATATATATATATATATATATATATATATATATATATATATATATATATATATATATATATATACATATATATATATATACATATATATATATATATATATATATATATATATATATATATATATATATATATATATATATATATATATATATATATATATATATATATGCTTAATATCGACACAATGTGCATCAGTAGCATACAAGAAGAATCTTAAGATGTGATGTGCAGTACAAATTAAACCGCTCAGGAAGAGGTGTCACAACATCTCCGAATCCATTTAGAAATACGGCCCAGTATGAGGGAAACAGAGTCCAGCACAGCTCGCTGCCTCGGTGATGGTCCACACGAAACTGTATTGGTTACTTAGTTAACCAGTTTTAGTATTACCGGTACATTTTTATTATCTTTAGTTTTACCTGGGTCATGAAACGCCAGGTAGGAAAAAGAAGATTGTTTGATTTGTTGCTGTCTCTGTTCCAATAAAAAGAAACAGAAAATCGCCACGCCCTTCCAGACACCTATACGCTGCCGGCTTTCACAGTGTGTCATCCCCGCCGTGCCCCATCATTCACCACCACCCAAGCCCCTCACCTCCACTTTTTTCCACACACCCAGCCCTGTTTCTTTCTCCCACATCGAATTTCAGAGAGGATTTGTGACTTATGCCTTCCTACAGCCAACGCTGCCCCTCACACAACGCCCATCTTCGTAGGACATACTCACCCCTCCCCGCCTCACCATTTATCATGATCTTCCACCATTCCATCCACACGCCACCATCCCAATCCTCCTATCTTTCGCTCCTCCAACTCTGACTTACACTTTACGATCTACAGCACCTGCAATACTCATTCTAACTGGGTATGCATTCCCTGGTATGCTCCACCACGCACTGTCATCCCAGGTCATTTCACCCGTTTCTCTCCACCCACACCCACTCATTTCTGCCGTGATGTGGTGAACAATCATAACTATGACTACCCTTACTACCAGCCTGTCTCCAACCCCATTAATTATTACAAGGTATACTTCCTTGGTTATGGTCCGACACCCACCACCCTCCCAGTCCATCCCGCCCACCCCACCTGGTCCTGGACGACGTGGTACAGCATTTCTCAAACCCTGCACTGATAGCACTGCTTTTTTGGCACACGCTTTCACAGGCATCACCTGAAACGATATGGACTGAACTAACTCAACCTGATGGACTCAAAGGAAGCTGTAAGGACCCGAAGGACATCAAGTGTCATTTCTGAAGAGATCACACAGAGGGGGCTGATTTTTGACACATATTCGTACTTTGATATGCATGCTCTGAATCAACATACACTGACCTACCGATTTGGTAATCCTAATATGATTTGAAAGAACAACCTTGGCTGAAACACGGGTCTGAATTTTGCTGTAATAAATTAGAATGATTAGCATAGGTTAAAGTTGACTTGAATCCGTGACTGGGCCTGAAGTAATATGACTGGGCTCGACTGGATGTGAAAGTTCCGAATAACTCTGAACCAAGGAGGTTTAATAAAATCTCCTTGCCCTGAAATGACCTGACTAAGCCTCAGTTGATGTGAGTGGCTCAAATTAACCTAAATGACATGAATGGGTGTTACCTGGACTACTGTAACCTGATTCAGCATAGTTTACTCTAAAGTGACCTGAACAGACGTGGCTAAGCCGATACAGATGTGAAGGTTCTGTCTGGACCTATAACTGGTGGATTTACTTGGTGTGAACTGATTCTCATGAACCCGACTTTTTTTTTTTTTTTTTTTTACGTGTCCGACTCTGGGCAAAGGCTTCAGGGTCTATTTTTTGGGTCAGTGACCTATCCCAAGGCCCAGTAGTCCTCTTACACCTACACAAGTCACCACTTCGGCTCTAACACCCACCATCCATATTGAATACATGCTAGGGCTGTCTCATACGGGACTGGTATATTGGTATTAGCCGGGGTATTTTTATGACATGTCAACGGGTCACCTGGTAGATGAGGAAAGTCTGCATTTTAGGACATTCAAATCCTTAAACTGTTCCCTGCCTCAGCCGGGATTCGATCCTGGGTCCATTAGGACTGCAGGCCGTCTCTCTACCGATTCAACCCCTTCAATCCGATTAAACAGTTTCAGTTGTATTCTTGCTGCTAACAGACGGTTTTTAGGTCTAGTTGTTAGGGTGTCAGTGATGGCTGTATCTAACTCCTCCAGGTCATAAAGCCTCTCCTAGGGTGAATTAAGTCGTCTGAGGGAACCAACAATAAAACAAAACAAAAAAGTATCAGAATCAATGGGTTAAGGAACTGGGTGGACCGCACGTGGCCTGACTCTGAGCTGACCTGAGTGGACTTGAAATGCCCGAGGAGCCCCAAATCAGCAAAACTGGACCTTAAATTGCTCTGGTTGGGTCTGAACATGGCTGAAACGACCTGAAAATATGAATGTAGCGATACCTGGTGTGGCTGGAATTGACCACCGAATGATTTGATCCTTGTTGGTACTTCTCCTGGTATTTTTTTTGGTTGATGGTTAGCCCGGCACGACACAGATACACGGGCTACGATTTTTATTTTTTTTTTTTTATAAGGTAAGAACGCTATTATTGTTTTTGTTGTGAGTTTTGAATTGTAACACTACAGATTTTATTGCCTGGCAGTGTTTGTTTGTTTCATGTGTGTATGCAATAAAAATGAGTTTGTAGCATCAGAGTGAGTGGGGTGGATGTTGTTGTGTTTATCGCAGTATGAAGAGGGAGGAGAGAGGAGAGACAGCTGGAAGGGCAAGGAAACTTGACCCCAGACCAGCTGACGCCGCCATGAGAGGTTGCTATACCAGACATCTGTATAAATAGGCACACAGCTGCACACACCCTCACACATCTGCAACCATGTACACACACCTCTGCAGATGCAAGGACATGAACTGCATCCTGTAAGAGATGTACTTTATGATCTGATAAGCGTTGGTTATACCTATACTATTCGTGATTATCATTGCAAGGTACTAAATGATATACAGTACTGATATACACGTTATATGTGAACATTAACAGAAGTAAAATCAAAGAACAATCTGAAAACGATGAAACAATATTTTACTTTATTTTCTGCCCAGCACAGGGCCCCGCCATGACATGTCCCGCCACACAGAGGCCAATATTGCTTTACAAACCTCGCACCTAAAATGCACCGGTTTCGAAATTACGACGAACAGAGACAAGCACAAGCGTCATATCAGAATCAGTCTCTCTCCTTTTTTTTTTTTTTTTTTTTTTCTGAGTCTTTGCTCGTTTGTTCTGTAAAGACAGGTGAAGGAAGGATTCGTTATTATTATTATTATTATTATTATTATTATTATTATTATTATTATTATGTTCATCATCATCATCATCATCATCATCATTATTATTATTACAACTACTACTAATACAACTACTAATACTGCTACCACTATTATTATTTAACTTTCGGCACCACGCCTTTAGGTACCGGCAGAAGTTTTTATTCGCCGGAAAATTTCATTAACTTTGGATTCCCCTTGTGGAAAAAGGATTAGACTCTCCCCATTATGCCCTTCAGCACGATGGCTTTCATTTTATCTGGCTATCAGGAGGCTATTTGATTGGCCTTAAGGGTTAGGAGAAACTCTTATCAGTGAATGTGTAAAACTTAAGAAGCTGTCATACTAAAACAAGTTAATTACGACTACAGCATTGTTATTAAATTACTGAACAAGAAGGAGCACTCAGGGAGCCCAGCACCCTCTCCCACCAGCTATCAACGGCAGAATATTTGTCTGTGACCTTTGACAGATTACTCTCAAAAATCGAATTGCTTCGCTCTTGCGTTACCCTTAAACCTTCTGCCAATTTCGGTTCACATCGGATCAAGCTGTCTGAGTTCATTTTGCTCAGCGACCTTGACCTTTCATTAATATGGAGCCTAGTTCACCAGCGCGCGCGCACGCACGCACGCACGCACGCACACACACACACACACACACACACACACACACACACACACACACACACACACACACACACACACACACACACACATTGATCGAACTCCGATCTTGCCAGTGACCTTGAACTTTGATTTTCCTCAAAATTGAATCTCTTTCTTTCTTGCGTGACCCTTAACACTTGCACCAATTTCGGTTTAAATCAGATAAAAGTTGACTGAGTTGACCTTGCACTTTGACCCTGGCTTTGACCTATCCCTGTGAGCTTGACCTTCTACTGACTTCTAAGAATTGAATAATTTTATCTTTGTCTTACACCCAGCACTTCCTTAAAGTTTGGTGTGTATCAGATAAGAACTGGTTTAAGTTGACCTTGGTCTGTGACCCTGACCTCTGACCTTTTGTTCTTAAAAACAGAAAATTTACTCCTTGCCTGATCCTCAACAATTTCATCGTTTGGTTGAAATCGGATCAAAACTGCCTGGGTTATTTTGTTAACAAATACACACGCGTCAAACTATAACACTGCCCTGTGGCCTTTGACCTTTGACTGATTTTTCTCAAACTTACATAACTTCGTTATTGCCTTACCCTCACCTTTCCCCAAGTCTGACCTAAACTGAATAAACCTGCTTAAGCTGATTTTGCTAGGTCAACGTTTAATCTAGCCCATTGACCTTGACCTTTAACGTATTGTTCTGAAAAATATATATGAATATGAGTGATCCCTCCACCCTTCCACCAAGTTTGGTTAAAATCGGACAAAACTGTTTGTTATTTTGTTACACACACACACACACACACACACACACACACACACACACACACACACACACACACACACACACACACACACGTCACTCAAAACTATAACACCTGCTCCCGGTCCGCTAACGCAGGTGTAATAACTATAGTATCTATGGAAGTACCCAATTCAAAATTTGCACTGCATAACGAGGCGCTAACCGGGAGTCTAGACGTGGTGGCGCTGTGTAACCTGGGAGGAGCAGCTGTGGCGCCCACCCGGGAATCAAACCTCACCATATTTCCCTGCACCTCGCAGTGGGAATGACTCTGGTCCGACCCTGGTGAGGTGTTGCCTACCACAAGGGAGTAACGGATCCCTGCACGGTGCATGTACTGTGCTGTTCCTGTAGGACGACGGACCCTCAAAAGTTGTTGCTTACCTGTGGTCTACGGGTCTGCTCGGTCAGACAGATCGGGGTTCAGTAACAACAGCAACAATAATAACTGCGTAATGATTTACCAAATAGTACAATAACTATAAAACTACTGATGTAGGCTACTGTAGACTTAGTTGTATACCAGTCTTTATAATTGTACGTTCAATATTACTTGTAAGTGACGATTTCCATGGTACAGATGAATTAGTACTCACATAGTTAACACAGCTCATCACTAACAACAGCGCCTGAGGTCACGGTCTGTGGGCTGGAGCAGTGTTGGTTTACAGGCCGTACTGCAAAAACAGGGACAGAAGTTCGCATGCTTTTTTTAAAAATAAGTCTGCCTGAACTTAGGACATATCCGACACTTTCCTCCCTGACACATCACATCAAAAAACATCATCTGTGGCCAGAAAACATACCAGGGCTCTCAGTTTTGAAATATTGGCCAACAGACAGGGGGGGGGGGGCGAGGAGAGGAAGGGAATTAATCGGAAAAAGTAATGTCCCCGGCTGTACCCTTGGTTGTATAATTTACCCCTTTTGGATGGATTTACTCGCAGTATCAATTGTTCGTGTGATGATGGATATGTTGTGTTTTGGGATATACCACAAAAGATTCACAAAGTGAAGATAAGGCAACAACAGATGAACGCTACCCAGAAAAGCCAGAAAAGTTTAAAAATCAGTTAGAAAAGGTACACGAGTGACGCTATGTACCAACAGGACACCGTTAATGGGCTGTTGTCGAGTAACCCCTTCAGTACAGTGACGTCCAATTTACATTTTAATAATAATCTAACGGCAGAAAATTTCATTCCGCTTAAGATAAGCCTCTAGAAGTGACGGGGTCAACGAACTTTCTGTTTAACCCATTGAGCTTCAAACGTTCCCCCTACGCTGCATAAAGTTGTGTGGAGGCAGCAAGTGTAAATACAAAAGACGTTCTCGGGCTGCAGGGGTGAATGGTGAGTGTTGCGGCAGGTCAACGGTCTTAACACTTACACTCGGATCACTCCAACTTCCTTTTATGCTTTCTTCCTCCAGACGATTATTGTAAGGTTTGAGAATTTTCGGGTTTCAAGAGTTTGACGTAGACTTCATTAACACCTTCACTACGACAGACCCCTTCATAAGCTGAGTAATATCGTCCGGTGGTACTTTGATTGTATATATATATATATATATATATATATATATATATATATATATATATATATATATATATATATATATATATATATATATATACACTACTTAAGAGTTGAGAAGGAGGATGGGACTGGAGTGTATTGGTGCTGTGATGAGAAGGGGCAGAGTGAGATGGCTTGGGCATGTGGACTCTGTGGAGAGGATGGAGGATGACAGTTGGGTGCGGAAAGTGAGAAGTGTGAACGTCGGGGGTTGGGTTGCGGGAGGCGGACCGAAAAAGACCTTGGACGAGGTCATGGAGTGTGACCTCAGGGATATGGGATTGAATAGGAAGGCTTGCAGAGATAGAGAAGCGTGGGAGAGCCGCCATTAGGTGACGAAGGCCGACGCATGCAAGCATGCTGGAGCCTTTATAAACCATATATATATATATATATATATATATATATATATATATATATATATATATCCATCAACCAATCCTACCTTGCCACATGAAGAGCGCAGGAGCCCTGGGCTAGGCATCTTGGTCCTGACATTTAAGATGAGAGTGACAAGCCTCACTCATCCCCGAGTGGCATTACATGAGCAATGACCCCGACCATCCCTTGGATATAAACCTTCACCGGCTCAATCCGATTGGAGGGCCACAATTACCCGCTAAACTACTAGGTGTCATACTTTGGTTATATGGTTACCACCCAGCGTAGTAAATGGTTTTCTGGTGTACAGGAAACCATTTGGCTTGTCACTCAGTGTAGAGTCACCCATAGGCAGAAGAAGAGGGAAGAATGAAAGAAAGAAAGACAAAAGAGGGAGTGTAAAGCCACCCGCAGGCAGAAGGACGAGGAAAAAATGAAGTAAAGAAAGACAAAAGAGGAAGGAAGGAAAGGAGGGAGGAGAGGAAAGGGTAGACAGCCGAGAGCAGCACTACATCGAGTGAGTGGATGGTAAGGGCCCCCACCTACCAATATATATATATATATATATATATATATATATATATATATATATATATATATATATATATATATATATATATATATATATATATATATAAATGGAGCCTCTGTGGTAAAGTGTGCGTTTTCGTACACCAAAGAACGAGGGTTCGCGCCCAGCCAGAGTAATAAACTTTGGGAGCGTTCTTCTGGCCACGTACTACATTGGTGGACATCAGGTGTGCTGTGGTTGAACCAGTGTCCCATGCTGTAAAGTATGTTTGCACCCAGTCGGTTTGCGCGGGCCGATTACACTCGGTTCACAGACTACACACACATCCAAAGCCACTCCAACATTACAAAACAATTACTAGCACTTCTCACCCTACATACAGTCTCTACCAGACAGCCTAAGCCACTTGGTAGAGATACATTGGATGTATCGTCCCTGCCTCGGTAAGGATAGGCCGGTCCTGCAGGGGACACGCAAACGGCTGATGGGATGATGTATAGAGAGAGAGAGAGAGTCTATAAATCCATACTTAGTGTTTTTTAAATCATCATCATGATCATGATCACCGTCATCATCATAAAAAGAATAATATACTACTACTACTAACAACTACAACAACAACAACAACTTTATTTCGTCCAAATAATAGACATAGTTACAATTAGAAAAAAGCATATTTATATGATGCATGTATATTATAATGGTGCAGATTTTTTGATGATAGATGAAGGTTATATTGTATACTGATATTACTGACAATACATATTGTTATTATACTTGGTTTCAGTAACAAGAACAAATAGTAGTAACAGTAATAATAGTAGTACTATTAAAAAATTATTATAATAGTGATAATAGTAGTTGTGATCGTAGTGATTATGATATAAAGCAAATTCATAGGTGATTATAAAGATAGAATTTTTAATGAGTAGTGGATAAGGTACATAATTAAAAACAAATAATAGTATTGCTCTTGAGAGAACAACAGCAGTAGTTAGTAATATAATTATTTATGTAATAATATTTGTATTCAAAAGATGTATATTTTCATAGCTAGAAATTGGGATATTAAAAAATATTGCAGTTATAGGCTGAATATTTCTACTTATATAACAAGTTCATCAATTCCTGGTGCATGCACAAGTTACATATGCACTGCTTTGCCGAACTGCAGTGATAATGGAGTTGGATGATTGTTCAGTTCTCAACTTGAGGCTATATACAGTACCGAGTGTCTTCTGATCATGTTAAACTCTTTACAACGTGTGTGACAAAGGTCCAGGACGATCTCGTCCATCTTGGTAACCTGAGCATTCTTTTCAGTATATCACTGTGGCATACTCTTAACACGTTTAAGGTAGCCCTTCGGTACTCTGACCATTGAGAGTTACAGTAAACAGAATAGCAATAACTCCTAAACAGCTCTAGCTTTACCTCATGGGAACAATAAGAGAATTTCCTCAGAATGGCATTACCAATTACCGTAAGTATCCTCAGCTGCTTTAGTACGTCACAGTCATCTTTTCTGTCTACTGTTATGATATGACCAAGGAAGGTAAAATTATACCATAATCAACTAAGGTAAGAGCACATCCATTAAGCCTTGCTGATTTCATGTAGTTGACTTTGGAGTTCTTTGGGGAATTACCATGCATTCTTTTTTGTTGTTTTATAAATAATGTCATGGTCATTTGCATATGCCTGACACGTATCTATTAGAGTCTGTAGAGCATCTGCCGTGGGAGCCATAAGCACCACGTCATCAGCATAACTTAATGAATTTATGCATTTATCATATACGTAGCTTCCAATTTTTTTATCTCTTAGTATGGTGCTCAGCTGCTCCGTATAGATATTTTATAATTGAGGAGACAATATACCTCCCTGTCTGATGTATTCTTCATTTCATTCACAACATTGCTGTGATTTGTGACTTACTGGATAAGGTAGTTTTTTATAGTTTATGTAATGTTAAGAATAAAGATGCTGAAAGCGAGGTAATGTGTGTGTGTGTGTGTGTGTGTGTGTGTGTGTGTGTGTGTGTGTGTGTGTGTGTGTGTGTAGGCGTCATATGTGTTGGCCATGTTCCTCACTCGGACTCTTGTGGTTAGAGAGTCTGGCTGTATTATCATAAAAGATCTTAGCCAAATTTTAACAAAAGAAATCTCCGTAGCGATGAAATATTATCATATTTATTTCGTCATATCTGAACTTAAATATTCACTCTAGTCTGCTTTTTGAAGTGTCCGATAGTTGTATGAGTTAAGACAAAAAACAAACCTAAGGTAGACTCGAGAAAGTTTGTAAACACGTCCGCTATGATCCCAGCTGTGGCAAAGGAAGTAACTGACGGTACTTTCTGCCACCACGACCCACTTCATGGTGTTTGTCACTGTAAAACCTGCTCGCTCTGACTGTTTACTTATTTGTTTTAGTCACTCAGAGTCTAAGGGTTACCATTCGGCAGGTCTGTGCCTGTTGTCAGTACATACATTAACCCCTCCACATTTCTACTTCGCTAGCACGAGGAAAGCTTATTTCTGCGTGTCAGTCTCCTTTCGATGAGAAAGTCTGGCCCTGCAGTGGGACAACATTTGGGCCGTTAGTTACATAATTATACTGTATATGGTCCGGACAACACAGCAGTATTTTACCCTAGCTTACGTCAGGCTATTTCATTCAGTTAAAAGTGAGTTATATAAGCCTGAGAGAACTGTATTAATTTTACTTGCGTAGATTATATTTACATTAATTTTTAACATTCACATAGAGCAGTTAGGTTATAGTAGTTCCGTATGATATTTGTGTTCTAAAACCTCTGCATTGAGATTTTAACTTCCAACCATGTGAAGCTGATGTGTATCATACTGACAATCATCATAGCATCAGGAGAAACAGTACACCACTACATAATCGGCGTTCATTCTTATCAGGGTTTGTGACCTGTTCGTATTATAATGTGCTTCATTATCACCATCACCACTACCACCACCACCACCACCACCATCATCATCATCATCATTCATTCCATTGCAAGTACAGTTGCTATGGTATTAGTAATAGTAATAATGACGATGAAAAATGTAGGTAAGAGAAGTCATGCGAAATGAAGGATGAAAAGCTTCGTAATGTGCCTGGTTCATCCAAACTTTTGGGTGGAAACAAAAACACAAAATGATTGTTGTGAGGGACTTGGTTAATGGGTATGTTGTATTCTCTTTTAACGTGGTAGGTTTTTTAGCACTGTCTCTAAACTACCTGTTTTGTCTGTTACACCTTAAAGTCCTCTTGTATATTACGGACGCAAAGTATATCAATGCTAGAAGGATACGTACATAATATACAAGAACTTATGAAGACGTAATATGCAAAATAAATCACTAAGCCAGAAGGTGTTGAAAGTGACATGTGCCAATGAGAATACAACTCAAATTGGTTAGGTGTTGAGGAAGCTGATGTGAGGGAAGAGGCAAAAAGGCCGAGTGTGTGGAAAGCTGGTGGTGGGAAGAAGGAAAAGGGGATGAAAGGTCGTGGTTGATTGCCGGCTGTCTTCCCTAACTGCCGCCTCTTCCCATATAATTAAACCACCGAAAGCTGGCAGCAGAGAGTATCATGTAGCGCTGTGGTATCTCTCTACCATGATGTGTGGCCTGGAGAAGTTAGCCAAACACGATAATGACTGTATTAAAAGCCTCATATTTTGGTGGCTATTGTACTGTACATGAGAATCATTGACTATTCATTGCCATCAGGAAGCAGCCCATATACGGAAGCCACTACTAACCTAAATCAAAACATTGGTATTGACAGTACACCTTAAAACGTTATGGAAGAATATAAAGTGGTCATCACGAACACGAACTATATTGCAGTTCAATGATTACGTACTCGAGACAAACATCATATCCATTATAGGACGAGGCTCTTGAGTATGAAATTAGGAATAACGCCGTAGAGACTATTAATAACACAGTAAACTCACTGATCATGTTAGGTCATACACAGCCTTTTCATCACATCATCACAACTATAGTGTAAAGCCTTGTAAATCAACGAAGCCTTATCACTCGTTATTATGCACATGCAGGAATCACTGTAATTTCCGTGTTATTGTAAGAACTATCATTTTTACTATATAAACAAATAGTGTTTTAGTGTTTGTATAGAATGTATGTGTACTCAGCAGGTAGGGTTAGTGAGATGGAATTAGATGGTGAAAGAATGAATACTGATGCTACCTAGGCCCCAACCATTCAGCCCTAGGCCATATGTTTTATTTTAATCTCGTCAGACTAATTATTGAACTTAAGAGATAATTTTAGCAGTGAAGGGGTTAATCAAGGCTCTGTTAAACCCCTCAAGTTCGAAAAAGCTCTCTGCAGTAAAAAAAAAAAAAAAAAAAAAAAAAAGGCTGCGGATATCAAGACTAAAATCAGCATTATAGTAGGTCAAGGAACAGAAGCGGTTATCATCTTCAGCTCAAGGACGTAATTTCTCTCTTATATTGCTGCCACCACGTGATTTTATTTTGCTCTGGTGAACTCAAGAAGAGAAATGGTTAAGAAAGATTTTATTTAACCCTGCGAGTTCCAATAGTCCCTCAGGAGCAGAATGAAATCTGCTGGAAATGTAAAAAAAAAAAAAAAAAAAAAAAAAAAAAAAAGTAGAAGTGACATCATGGGACTGAACGGTTGAAGGTGATTATTTGACACAACATGCACAAATGGTTTCAGATCAGACAACAATGAGAGCCTGGGAGGTGCAGGTGAAGGACTGGCTTGGAGAGAATAATGGGCTAGGTTAAGTTAGACTAGTCTGTTGGGGTTGGGTTGGGTTAAGCTGGGTTAGGTTAATACGCTGGGACTGAGGTAAGTTAGTTTAGGTTACTTTGTGATGTAGTTGTTGCTGGTTGAAGTTTCTCAGTCTTATGATTCACTCTCAGCTGAATAAAATCGTCTGGCGTGAGCTGGAGAAAAATACTGGAGTTGTAATGACCATGGGAAGGTTAATAGTGACAGTATTAACACTGAGGCTCCTATGACTCACTCTTAGCTGAATATATAATACCAGAGTTGTTCGACCATGAAAGAGTCGTGAGTTTCAAAAATAGGTTAGACTGACACAACTACACAGATTCCAGTGACATGCTTTAAGACACTCAGGGTAGGCGGTGTAGATGCCATGGTGTTGTTGTTGCTGGTTTGTTGTTACTGTTTTCTTGTCGTTACTGTTGTTGTGGGTGGTGGTGTTGTTATTGTTGTCGCGGTTGTTGTTGTTGTTGTTATCTAGGTTCTCGCAACACTCGGGATCCTGGCAGCAAAAACACCAATAGTTTATCATATTAGTCAACCCCGTCAGCTCGACAGCGTCATTTGTATCATCCTTGCTGCCTCCAAGCGATTGCATTTAACTTAGCAAAGATGTCTAGCAATGGAAAGATAGATAAAGTCTGTATGTAGCCTCCAGTTCGACAAAGTCTCTCTCAAGCTGAATAAAATCGTCTGCAGGCAGCAAGAGTTAAAAAAATCATGCGAGCGAAGCGAGGAACCCTAAATATATAATAAAGAAAATAGATTACTGTACAGTGAAGTGCAGTGTTCATGTTTGGCAATCTTGAAATGAATAAGAATGTTTTCGCCGCTTTTGTTGGTGACGTTGGCTCTTCAGTGTTGACTAAATTTGTCTTGGGATAGTGAGGATGAAATACAAAGTCCCTTAGTCACTACGGAAGCATGACCTGATCTGTCCCCAAATTTCCGAACTGTAGTCTATTTGTTGACATTCTTTTACAGGAAGGCCTAGGTTAGGTTAGGTTAGATCAGTCTGTTAGGGTAGAATTAGGTTTGATTAGGTTGGTCTGTTAGGGTAGAATTAGGTTAGATTAGGTCAGTCTGTTAGGGTAGAATTAGGTTAAGTTAGGTCAGTCTGTTAGTGTTGAGTTGATTAGGTTAGTTTAGCTTAGATTAGTCTATTAGGGCTGGGATGGGTTAAGTTAGGTTAGGTAAAGGTGATTAGGTTAGGCTAACTTGGTCAGGTTAGGTTAGGTTACATTGGGTTAGGCTATGTTGATTCAAAGAGCTGACTTGGGCTAGATTAGATTAGGTTATTCTGCGAGATGGGGTAAAGTTGGGTTAGGTAGGTTAAGTTAGGTTAGTATTAGTAAGGATGTACTGGATAGATTATGGGAGGTTAGGTTAGGTTATTTTGCTAGCGATGAAATAGGGTAGATTCGGCTTTTGGTCATTAAAGTATATGCATAATTATACTATTAAGACAAAGGCTAGGGCGAGTGATGGAATGGCTAACCGCACTGAAGCCATGATATGAGGCAGTCTGTATATAGGCACAAGAGTACTGACACCATAAACCAGACATCTACACCAGCGTAATACCTAACCACTATCTGACCACCACAGCTACACCTACACCCGCTGCCATTCACTCGCATCTCGTTATCTCCACTCCACCTCAGGCACTTACATTGTACTGCTGTCCTCTGATGCTGCCCTCACGCTCATCTGTACCTGTGTTATCAATGCGCCAGCCACAAAACAGGTGTCACGGCATTATTGTTTATTGCTAGTATGGTCAGTGATAGACTACTTTTAGCACACTGTTAAAAGAAATTGTACTAGTTCAGACACAAAGAGGATGTATATGAATGAGTACAAAACGTGAATCAAGATAGGTTCATTCTGGAGCCAGTAAAGTGAAGTATTAAAGAAAAGAAATAACGTTATTTTTAAAGAATCACATAAATGTAAACTGCGCTGTTGTTTAGATAATGGAGTTTATCTGAGACACTTTACAGTAGGTGTTGTATATATTATAGCGTATTAATAATAAGCAGAAAATAGTATGTACTGAAATTTACCTTCATATACCTTGATGAAGATTGATCTGACAGTCTGAGGAAACATTTTCTGGCAGCTCAGAGACAGCTCAGACTACATTTCTCTGCCACCCATACAAAAGAAAGTTGTGCAGTAACCTTCAGCTGTGCCCGGGTGAGCTGGCTTTAACCTCCTCCACATACAGGCAAGGGGTGGGAGGTCATGCCAGCTTTCTCTGGGTTTCCGCAGGCTTTTTGCCACCAAGACGATTAGACCTCGGAAACTGCTGGGGGTTTGAGAGAACCCAGTTTCCCTCCTGTCACAATTCCTTGCCGGCACGACATGCCATAATGAAGGGACGGAAGATGTCAACGCCCTGGTGGCTGCCTTTCCGATTCATTTGGAGTATTATACATTATCATTCTCTTGTATGTTACTTCCATCGTTTTGGTACCTACATAGTTTGCATCAGTAACATACAAATGGATAATGAGATGTAATATGAGGAATAAATCAATAAGTAAGATGTTTCGAAATCTTCAGCCACATGTAATGACCCGTAGCCTCATCACCAGCCACCGTTTTGTTGTCTCGTTTTTCTTGGTACAGTGTAACCTGGCTTAGTGATGCATTCCATAGTCTGATGCGCCTGATAATGATACCTGTATGTGACTTCAGGCGATGCCGAGGGACTTAATTGCAGTTATACCTTGCTTTCTTTAGGTTGCAAAATTGACTGCTGGGTATCGTAAACAGTCCTTCCCATAAGTAATGTATTAAATTAGTTTTACTTTCATTTTCTCTGCATTGTATTCTTTTGGGTATTTTCTCACACCTGTCAATGTCCTCTAAAAATATTTCACTAATAATGTATTATTACATTTGTGATACCTTCCCAGTTTACACAGTTTTATACTTTGGATGCTGAAGTTTTACTATATAAGCGGTTTGCTCTACAGAGATGACCCATTAGCTACGAGAGGCCTTTCTATGCTTAAACAACTGTCTGGCAGAAGTAACAATAAAACTTAATTGACTCGCTGTAATGGCAGAGGCCCTTCTCTACCAGAATTACGTTGCCTGGAGGCACCCACAAGTTGCTGCCAAATAACTCCGATCTATCTTCCCGAGTAGATCCATCAACCGCAGGTAGGAAACCGCCTCTACACTGCAAGGACGTCCCGTGCAGTGAACCGTTGTTCCCTTGAGGAAAACAGACTTACTACAACGAAGGGCTGGGAAGAGGGTAGAGGTTTGGTTCCCGGATGGACGCCGCATTAATGTCTCTTGACCCAGTTAACAGGGGCTCCAAAGTAGGTTGCACATCACTCCGTTTTTTGCTTATATGATTTTTGCCCAGTGTTGTAAATTGTGATACACGCCTTGAGATAAATCAGTATATAGTCTCTTTGTACGTGTATTATCAACCCAGGGGCTGAGAAATACCTAGTGTACATTTTATTCAGACGGGCAGAACACAGTTATACATTACTGACGACAAACCCAGGACACCAGTGATTTAAAAAAAAATAAAAAAAATAAAATGCACGATCAACTTCTTAGGTGAGAACCAAGAACTTCATATCTTATTTCAGCCTACAACAGACGATTTTATTCAAAAGAAAAGAAAAGATTGGTACTCGTATGTAGGCTATAAAATGACCTCCTCCTCCTTGTCATCATCATCATCATCATCATCACCATCATCATCATCATCCTCTCCTCCTCCTCCTTCTTTTACTCCGTGCTATTAGTCAAGAGCCTCCGTCAGTCGAAAGAGATTATGTCTCTGCAGATTGATACATCCAACTGCAAAAATACACACCAAAAGGAATAATTAGTGCAATAATAATTAGATTGTCATAATTATTATTTGGCACTGATACAAACAGTAAGCGTGGCGGGAGTGAGCCTGACCTAACCTAACCTAGTCTAACCTTACCTAATCTAGCCTAAACTAAGCTGACCTAGCCTAGCCTAGCCTAGCCTAACCTAACCTGACCTACCCTAATCAAAGTAATCTAACTTAACCTAACCTAATGTAACCTGACCTGTAGTCCTCACTTCGTCCTGCCCTTACCAACCCTGTGTAAGGGATCTCAATCTGTCTATCTATTGCCAGACGCCTTAATCCCGTAAGGGGTGCCCACAAACAAATCGCCTCCATGTCTCCCTGTCCCCTGCCATTTCACTGCCCTGCACCCAGCTCACATCCCCCTCTCTCATATACCTCTCCACTCCATCCCTCCATCTCATCCTTGGGGATCTGTAGGCCATATAATAATTCAGTTATTTCATATACAGTACATACAGTATCCATAAGCTTGGTCTCCTTCAGTCCGATGACGCATTTTAAAATCTAAGTTTGCAATCACCAGACACTTAGTCGCCTTAGAAGATTTTTTTAATAGGAAGATTTAGATACAGCCTGCATCACCGGGAACCCTTCACTACAAAATATGGTCTGTCCTTAGATGTATATAACTGTACAGAAATAACAAGAATAAACCACTAAAATACGTCGCTTGTGTCAAGGGGGAGGGTAACGTGAAAATGGATGTGTGGGGGTAGTGAACAGCAGACGATAAAATTAAGCTAGGCAAGAACACAACAAGGATAACGAGAAGGATAAGAAAGTTGGAAGATTTATGTCAGCAAATAGTTAATTACGACTTAGTGTTTTTCTGTCATAAGAATCGGAATGGAAGATGTAGGAGTTAAAGTTGAGTGGAGCTGTAGACCAGTGGTTCCCAAACCCCTGGCCGCGACCCAAATGAGGCTCGCATGGATGCTCCTGAGGATCACAGGATGGTTAAAAAAAAAAAAATCATAATAAAAATAAGGAAATAAAAAATGTTAAAAGTAAAAAAATAGTGCAAGTATATTGACATCACAGATTTTGAAATATAAAGCGTCATTGAGACTCTGGAACAGGAAAACAATTGTGAATAACAAAGCATCGACAGATGTACGAAAACTCCTGAAGAAACACTGAAATTATGTTTCCGCCCTGAGGGTCGCCAGGCCAAAAAAAAGTCTGTGTTCAGGGTCGCGAGGAAAAAAGTTTGAGATACACTGCTGCATAGAGTGCAGGCAGAGCTGTGAGAGAGAGAGAGAGAGAGAGAGAGAGAGAGAGAGAGAGAGAGAAGAAAGTGTGTGTGTGTGTGTGTGTGTGTGTGTGTGTGTGAGCGGTGAGGACTTTTAATTAACTCTTTCGCCAGGTTCTTGTCCGGCTGTCTTAGAGGTAAGCAGTTAATGGGTGGCCTAAGTGGTGCTGGTGGAGGTGGGGACTCTAAATGGTAGTGGTGGTGGTGGTGGTGGTAGTGGGGACTTTAAATGGTAGTGGTGGTGGTGGTGGTGGTGGAGGTGGGGGCTCTAAATGGTGGTGGTGGTGGGGGGGGACTTTAAATGGTGGTGGTGGTGGTGGTGGTGGTGGAGGTGGGGACTCTAAATGGTGGTGGTGGTGGTGGAGGTGGGGACTCTAAATGGTGGTGGTGGTGGTGGTGGAGGTGGGGACTCTAAATGGTGGTGGTGGTGGTGGTGGGGGACTTTAAATGGTGGTGGTGGTGGTGGGACTTTAAATGGTGGTGGTGGTGGTGGGACTTTAAATGGTGGTGGTGGTGGTGGGACTTTAAATGGTGGTGGTGGTGGTGGGACTTTAAATGGTGGTGGTGGTGGTGGTGGGACTTTAAATGGTGGTGGTGGTGGTGGTGGTGGTGGGACTTTAAATGGTGGTGGTGGTGGTGGTGGTGGTGGGACTTTAAATGGTGGTGGTGGTGGTGGGACTTTAAATGGTGGTGGTGGTGGTGGGACTTTAAATGGTGGTGGTGGTGGTGGTGGTGGGACTTTAAATGGTGGTGGTGGTGGGGACTTTAAGTGGTGATGGTGGTGGTGGGGGACTTTAAATGGTGGTGGTGGTGGGGTGGTGCTGTGGGGACTTTAAGTGGTGGTGGTGGTGGTGGTGGGGAATTTAAATGGTGGTGGTGGTGGTGGTGGGGACCTTAAATGGTGGTGATGGTGGTGGGGATTTTAATTGGTGGTGGTGGTGGTGGTGGGGACTTTAAATGGTGGTGGTGGGGGGGGACTTTAAATGGTGGTGGTGGTGGTGGTGGTGGTGGGGACTTTAAATGGTGGTGGTGGAGATGGGGACTTTATATGGTGGTGGTGGTGGTGGGGACTTTAAATGGTGGTGGTGGTGGGGACTTTAAATGGTAGTGGTGGTGGTGCTGGGGACTTTAAATAGTGGTGGTAGTGGTGGGGTCCTTTAAATGGTGATGATGGAGATGATGGTGGTGGGGACACTAAACTGTGGTGGTGGTGGTGGGGGGTGAATTGTAAATGGTGGTGGTGGTGGTGGTGTTAGGTTTAATATTTAGCTGCGATAGTGTTGTTATCTTTGTCGGAACAAACATCCTGTCTTTTGTAATATCTGGACTTTGAGCTGCAGTTATGTGCTTGTGTTGTTTGGAGTAGAACCATCGAAAGTTGTAGCTGCTGATATATATATATATATATATATATATATATATATATATATATATATATATATATATATATATATATATATATATATATATATATATATATATATATATATATATATTTATTAATGAAGGAAATGCAATGTAGAATTGTCTGTAATAAGTAATGGATGTGGAGAATATTTGTACGATATTATCCGTCTAATGATTGCACCTTCTCTCACATTTCATAGTATCGCCAGACGACTCTATTCGGCTGAGGAAGTATAGCTATCAACGTGTTAATACAATTATCATTAACCCTCTTATGGTGGGAAGAACTCCAATATATTAATCTGAAATAACTTCAGATGCTTATAGGCAGGCGAGAGACCGAGAGTAATCATAGGACTCAGAGGATGTTATGGGGTAAAATTTAACGAGGATAAAAATGTAAATTTAATATACCGACGAAATTCTTTCTTTGTTACACATATAATGGTGTCACTAAGTACAGTACCGGTAGATGAAACAACACAGTATCGGTTAATAATATCACGCCGGTAATACAAAATAACTGGCTTTGTATTGCTTGATATCATGAACGGCCCCCACAGAGTACATCAACCTCACTCATACGGGGTAGGGTAGGGTTGGGTAGGGTAGGGTAGAAGGGGTGAGGCCATGACACACTAAGCCTCAGCATCAGTTTACCTCTTCACGGATCCATTTATGCCATGGCCGGGTAATGAATGCCTGGGGGTGAATAATGCCCTCATCAGTAACGAGAGGAGAGCTGCAGCCATTAGTTTACTCGTACGAGGTGTGGATGACCTTGCGCCATGAAGGGAGGTACGACTATGAACTAAAGAAGGGTGTAAGGGTAGACTAGGCCAGGCTGCACACACACGTTCCCCCGCTCACTGCTCCCAGGCGCCATATTAGGCTGCCCGTATATGGTGATGAAACACGAGCGAGGAGTGAAGGCGTATCGGAGTATCATAACAGGATACACCCCGATAACCATGCTTCCCGTCCCGCCTTGTTTATACTGCGTCCGCTTCTCTACTTCTTTCAGCTCGGTATGAAAGATAAAGTTTATAATAGTATCATATGTGAACACTTCAGCACCCGTCATCCCACTCTCTTAGCCTTATTTGGTCATACCGGAATGTGAGCCACGGAAGAATGTGGGAAGGACAGTGTATTATTGTTGGCGGGTGTACGCAAAGACAATGAAACGTTGCAAATACACTGATATCGCTTAAAGAGATGAAACTGACTGGAAACATTAGGAAACAGATGAAAGGTGATGTAAAGGAAAACTGTGTAGCGGTGTCTCCATAAACACTCCTACTTTCCTTGTAATATGAGACGTGGAGGGTGTGAGCTGTGGCACCGCTGGCCCCTAATGTATGGATTTTCACGTACAGCAAAAGCCAAGGTCACTGAGTGCCTTAGGTAGTGCTCCTCAGTGTTGACATTCTGGTTCAGCTTTTACCTTGGTATCGACAATCTTCGTCTCATAGGGAAAATGTGTGTGTGTGTGTGTGTGTGTGTGTGTGTGTGTGTGTGTGTGTGTGTGTGTGTGTGTGTGTGTGTGTGTGTGTGTGTGTGTTTTATAAACATGTCACATTTTCCCTCTCCTGTTAGATGGTAAAATGTAATGTCCCGATGGAATATAATTTGCGT
This sequence comes from Coenobita brevimanus, assembly GCF_032717465.1. Classification (NCBI taxonomy): domain Eukaryota; kingdom Metazoa; phylum Arthropoda; class Malacostraca; order Decapoda; family Coenobitidae; genus Coenobita; species Coenobita brevimanus. The sequence continues at coordinate 9,681,230 of NC_137007.1, forward strand.
CAGCCTTCGTATTCACTGTAATTATTGTTGTAGAAATAGGTACACAATATCGTCATATATACACTAATAATCTGCGTGAACAATATTAAATTCTTTCTAAAAAAAGATCAACAGGAAGTCTGACTGCGAGGATGGCTGAGAAATATAACCATATTTGGATGTGTGTGTGTGTGTGTGTGTGTGTGTGTGTGTGTGTGTGTGTGTGTGTGTGTGTGTGTGTGTGTGTGTGTGTGTCACTTCCCGAGGCTGTTTCTGTGGCGGTCTCTCTCTCTCTCTCTCTCTCTCTCTCTCACACACACACACACACACACACACACACACACACACACACACTGGTACATACGAGGCGGCCCTCCCAACTTCAATAAAGCAGTCTGCCAATAATAAGAATAAAAAAACAGCTACCACCATACTGAGGGGGTTAATCAGACTACCATCAGGCTGCCTAACTCAACAACTGTATTTAGCTCCAGTAGTGAAGGGATTTACTGAGGCTGTGTTACTCCTCCGCCTCAAGTACCTCCCATGAGTGCATAAAACCGCCTGGAAGTAGCAAAATGTCCTCGTTGTGAAGTGGCTGTTGACTGTATCGTGAATTATGAGAGGAATTATAACCCCTTCACTCCCAGGTCGTCACTGTGTATTTAACTCATGGTGCTCCAAGAAGATTTTATTTAGGAAAGTCTCCCTCATAGTGAAAAAGTTAGAAAACGTCTCCATTAATAACTTAATACTTTTTTTTTTTTAATTCTTGCTCATTCCAAACGATCTTAGTCGCTTAAAACAAACTCTGCGAACTGGAAGGGTTGGATATAGCCTTCATTAACTCCTTCGGTTGGACAGATCCTTCATCAGTTGAATAAAATCGTCTGGGAGCAGCAAGACTAAGCCAATAAAGTATGTCATCTAACTCAAGGGTTTACGAGACGTCTACATTAAGCTTAAGAACTCTTCTGGTGTCTGGTGCAGTATTAATAATGCAGAAATGGCGTTCTCGCCCTGAAGGTGTTAAGACAGAATTTTTGAAACATGTCATTTATACTGTATGTGATTTTTTTTAATTTTTTACCCCTCGAACCACAAGACCTCTTTTTAAAATTTATTCTTGCTGTTTCTGCGCGACTTTGCTTGGGCTGGGGGGGTAGGGAACTTGTACCTTGAGGGGACATATGCAAGTTTCCGTAACCCCACTATACTAGAGTTTTTTTCGTTTTTCAGTGCGTCCGACTCTGGGCAAAGGCTTCAGGGCCTATCCCAAGGTCCAGTAGTCCTCCTAAACGCCTCCACATGTCACCACTTCAGCGCTAGCACCCACCGTCCATACTGAATACATGCCAGGGCTGTCTCATACAAGACTGGTTACTGGTATAAGCGGGGGTATTTTTTACTACATGTGGGCTGGTCTTCTGGTAGATCAGTAAAGTCTACTTTTATGAAATTTAAATCCTTGAACTGTTCCCTGTCCTAGCCGGGATTCGAACCTGGGTCCATGAGAATTGCAGGCCGACCCAACGGATTCAGCCATCGCCTCCCTCCATAGAATGTTAACGTCGTCTTGTGGTGCCCTATAGAACATAGATAAGACGTCATCGTAGTGAGAAAGCCAACTGTCTCCTTACCCGAGCTTTGGTATGTGTGTGTGTGTGTGTGTGTTTTGATGCACTGAATATGGGGGAGCTATACTGTAGCGTAGTGGCGTGTGTGGTGTAAGTATGGTGATATCGTTTAGATATGATGTAATGTGTGTGTGTGTGATGTAGCTGTGATGATTATATATGTGTGTGGTGTTGATGTGGTGATGGTATGCGTGTGTGTGTTTGGGTTATGTATGGTGATGGTGTGTGTGTGTGTGTGTGTGTGTGTGTGTGTGTGTGTGTGTGTGTGTGTTTGTGTATTTTTTGTATGTGACTCTGGAAATAAGCTAGGCAGTCTGCTCCCAAAACCAAGTAGTTTTCCAACACGCCAAAAACTGAAGCATATGTCGTCACCCGCACTGTGGCACTTATCAAGCCATCTGTGTTGAAATACACTACAGCTGTCGTCACACTCAGGTCTGGTGTGCTAGTGAGTTTTATGGGAGAACAGTGAACAATGTACTGAGTGTAGAATTATTTAGCACAAATCCAAACGTCAAAACAATCCTTGCACAGTTGGTTTGGAATCTACGATCAAAGCTCCCCTCGTCCAGCCACCTGAGCACCACCTATATATACCTGTATGTATATATATATATATATATATATATATATATATATATATATATATATATATATATATATATATATATATATATATGTATATATATATATATATATATATATATATTGTTATTTGATATGTGCTAATGATGTAACGTGAACATTAAAAATAATAAAAAATCCATGATCGAACATTATTTAAAGAAAAACATATTACTGTATCTCCGATAATGACACACGAAAGGAATGTATTTGCTGCGAGGGTGATGTTTGTACTTACAGCGTATGCTTGAGTCTGACATACATTCTTGCTTACACATCAACTGTCAACTTATAGAGTGACACATGTTTCCTATATAAACCCATATGAGTCACCAGATTTGCCATGAATATAAAACTAAACTTGAGTGAATTGATGGGTAATTCTGCACTTGAACACGTGTGGTTCTGTTTACTTTGATTACGTGTACCTGTGACAGCAGTGTGGCAGATGTTGCTGGCACAGGTGTGGTGACGCATCGCTGTGGCCCCGACCGCATATATGCCCAATGACTCACTCCCACTTGCACCTGTAGCCACATCTGCAGCCACACCCACACCCACACCTGTCCCTTACCACTCACACTCTTCTGTACACCCACACCTACACCCAAACCTACACCCACACCTGTCCCTCACCGCTCACACACTCCTGTTCACCCACACCTGCACCTGTACCCACACTTACACCCACATCTGTCCCTCACCACTCATACACTCCTCTACACCCACACCTGTATCCACACCTGTCCCTCACGACTCACACACCCTCTTCACCCACACCTGTACCTGTCCCCACACCTGCCCCTCTTCTCACAAACACCTCTGCCCTACACCTGCCCCATAGCTCGTGCTCAGATTGTTTTTTCACATACATACTGTACACGTGCATACACACACACACACACACACACACACACACACACACACACACACACACACACACGCACCACACATCTGTTCTGAGAAACGTATACTGTATGCACATCCGCAGTAAAGTTCGGAAACATACACATCTTTATCAGACCAAGATTAATCTCTCACTCTCTCTCTCTCTCTCTCTCTCTCTCCATGGGACCCGCATCAGGAGCAAGACGTCGAGGTCATGGGAACAATTTTTAGCTATGGAATGAATGGGGGTGAGTTACTGGGTGAGGGAGGATGGGGGAGGCAGGGTGAGGGAGGCTGAGTCAAGGTGAAGCAACTTAAGAAGGAGGGAGGGGAGGGAGCTTAAGATAAAGCCAAGTGTGAGGGAGGGAGAAATAAGGTGAAGTGTGAAGGAGGGTGAGGGAGAGAGAGAGAGATAAGGTGAACTGTGAAGGAGGGGAGTGAGGGAGAGAGAGATAAGGTGAAGTGTGAAGGAGGAGGGAAGAGAGGTTGAGATAAGGTGAAGTGTGATGGGGGAAGGGCAGAGAGGGAGAGGGAAGGCGAAGCTTACTGTAGGGTGAGTTATGATGGACAGGGTGAATTGGATGAAGTGCAAGGTGAGTGAGGGTGTGTAGCAGGGTGGATTATGATGAGAGGGGGTGAGGGTGAGTCAAGCTACATGATGAGTGAGAGGAGAGGCAAGTGGAGGGTGCGTGAGGTTGAGTGTGAGGGCGAGGGAGGAGGTGAGGGTGACGGGGAAGTAGATGGTGATAGTGAGGTTGTGATGAGAATTGCGAAGGTGAGAGTTGGCTGAGGATGTGGTGGTAGGTAGTGCCAGGCCAGCGTGGGTATGGTGAGGGTGTGATGGGTGTGTTGACCCTTGGATGACAGTGAAAGTGTGTGGTGCCCCGCAAACCACCTTACGTAACCAGCGGGGGCAAACATGGGGGGGGGGGTGGAGAAGCCCTAAATATTAATTATACACTCACCACAACCTACCTGCTTTTTTTAATAACCTCGTATTCACAAGTAGAGAATATATGATCATTTTATTTTCGTGTGTGTGTGTGTGTGTGTGTGTGTGTGTGTGTGTGTGTGTGTGTGTGTGTGTGTGTGTTTGTGTGTGTAGAATTAAACCTCTGGATGAATATTTATGCAGTAACGAAAATTCCACCCAATGCCATATTATCCCTTCCATGGCATATATAGGAGGTGCCGAAGCCAGGGTACCGTAGTCCAGTTCATCTGAGGGCAGGAGACCGACCTACCTCCCTGGCAGCATTTTACGTCAAAGAGAGAAATATATACTCACATGTTCAGGGTTCCAAACCTCTGAACATAAAGACCAGCCTTCGTGCCGAATTGAATGCTCTGTCGCCAGACCACCAAACGTTTAACAGAGCAATACATATTTAATACTGTTCCAACATTATCAGTTGGGAGATATCTTCTGCCCATGATCCACTCCCGCCCATCTTCCACTTTCTACTTCCCTAAAAAATATCCTATAACTATTTCAGTATTAAGTGAAGTTGAAAGTTTTATTCCAGTGTATATATTTTTTAATATAAAATGTATAAAATATGAATATGTGAGGAGCTCCTTTGCCGTGTTTTGCACACTCCCATCGACTACATGTTCATAAAAGTGCCAGAGTGTGCCATGTTGTGTTGTGCTGGTGTAGTGTGTATTGTGAATGTATTGTTTACATGCTCTATTATAATAGTGTAGTGTGTTGCTTATTTATATTGTATTACTCGTATAATGGTGTGGTGGATGTTATTATTGTGTGTATATATATATATATATATATATATATATATATATATATATATATGTGTGTGTGTGTGTGTGTGTGTGTGTGTGTGTGTGTGTGTGTGTGTGTGGGTTGCGTGGCATGTTGTGTAAATACATGTTCTGTGTATCATATTGTATTGTAAAAGCGTTAATGATGGTTGTATACAGGACAGATGATGGTGCCATCGTGTTTGTGTGTGAGTCATCACCACCAGCCTCACCCTGCCTGAGTTGACCTCTTGCCTCCCCCCTCCCCTCCCTTCCCTCATCCTTGCACTCTCACCTTCACCACGCTACTACAATCCTTCCTTCCCTTATTCCTCTCCTCTTTCAACCTTCTCCCTCTCCCTGTTTTCTCTCTTTCCCTTCTGTGTCCCTGTGGCTCCGTCCTTTCCTCTCTTCCTCCCTGCACGCTAACTTCTCTCCCTTCTTGTATCTCTGCCAGTTTCCCTTCATCTTCTTCCTGATCTCTCTGCCCTTCTCCCTGACCTCCCCTTTCTACCGGCATCTCACCACCTCCCTGGATTATTCGTCATTAGATGATTCGTTCCAGGTTGTATTTACTTTTTAGATGGTCACCTTGAGGAACTTATGGTTTCAAAATAATACTGTAAATAATCGTACCATATTAAGGAGAATATTTATAGTATGCTGCATGGAGGAGGAAATGACGGTTGTTTAACTGATCTACCAGCTTTATTCATTAAGCGTAAACAAATACAACAACACGTATCCCAAACCGGTCCTGCCTAACATAACAGAGTAGCCTGCCAGTCGATACTTAACAGTGGTTATCCTTGCACGAGTAATCAGGTATAACAAGCACTCAGACCCATATGTGTTGCAATCACCAGAACGGTATAGGAAAATTCTGCTGCAATCTCTTGTCTTGTTCTGTATCTATTCGAAATATTTCATGATTAACAAGGAGCAGTCAGAGAGTGCGACACCCAGCCCCTTAAATCAACTTAAGGCCAAACCCTTGACCCTTCCCTGTGACCTTGACCACTGACCCATTGTTCTTAAACTCGAATTGCTTCATCCTTGTCTTACTCTTAACTTTTCCACTCAGTTTGGTCCATGTTGGATCAAAACTGTTTAATCTGACCTTGTCTTGTGAGCTTGGGATTGCACCTATTACCATCAAGGCAAAATCATCTTCATTCCTGGAAGACCTCAAGCATTTCCACAGAGAGTGGTCCAAAACGAGTTGGCATTATTGAGTTAAATGGCCGAACATTTGACCTGGCCGTATAATTTTTACCGTTGACTGATCGTTCTAAAAATTGAATCACTCCTTCCTTTGCCCACCCTTAACAATTCCACTAAGATTGTCTTAAACCGGGTCAAAACTGGCTGAGTTACTCTATAATCTTTCTCGTCCAAAATTTAATCATTTGTTCATCTGATGATTCTCAATCATTATACCAGATTTGATGCAAATCCATTTTTTATATTATCTTGCCAACAGTCAGCCAGACACATAATCCCCTCGCCTTACACGCGCATTTAATGTAAAAGTAAAATAACAATACGAAAACTAAAAAAAAAAAAAAAAAACTAGGCCTTGATCATACTCTAGGAAGACGTAGACTGATGAGGATGAGTACGATGATATAGTTTTTGGTCACTGAGTTTTTGAGATAAATAACTGGCCAAACACACAGACAATATCTCGTCATTGCAGTTATCATAATATCTGCCGCGGATGTGATATACATAAGGTAACCCTGCCTAGCATAGAGTAACGTGACCCCTCCCTAGCAAGCTTTACTCAAGGTATGTGGCCTAATGAGCGGCCTGCACGCATCACCATCACGTAATTGCCAGGTGGGGGTGGGGTGGAGTGAGGGACGGGGTAATTGAGGGCGTATTTAATTATGGGATGAGCAGCGATAATCCCCAGTGTGTGGGGTGTGGGTGAACCAGGCGTCATATAAAAAAGGTTAAGTCATAGGGGGTTACGGGGAGGGCAGGACAGCTACAAGACAATAATGGTGAAACAAAGGATAGCGATAGTGGACAGTATGTGGTGTAAGTTAGAAAGATAGGATAAATACAAGGCACAGTCGGTGGAACAGACAATAATAAGAATAGACAGAGATATGATGTAGGTCTGGTTAACTGACGGTTATGGACAGGAATTAGTTTGTGAGTCTCCACCCCACAAACACAGCGGCGGCCAGGGGATTCGAACTCACGACAGACGTACCCCAGATCTTGATCCAAACCTGAGGCCAGTACCAGACCGACCAAGCCACTGAATTGCCCGGCGTCACGGTATAGCCTACAGTACATTCATGTCGCGGCCACACACCCTCCTATTGCATTATCACACACACTTAGGCCTATTTTCACCTGTGCAGAGGAAAACATTAATGTGCCTGATGTTAAGAGAATGTTGTCCATGTTTATACTGTTCGACAGTTTTTCCCAGCATTAATGTATAAAGGATAGCCTATGTCTGCTGCTAAGACAATATTGTTACATGCGTAAAGTACATTATTTGCACACTCTGTATATCTATCTATCTGTCTACATCTATCTATCTATCTACCTATCTATATATTTATTTCTCTATCTATCTACACACACACATATAATCTATATCTATATCTGTATATCTATCTATCTATCTATCTATCTATATATATATATATATATATATATATATATATATATATATATATATATATATATATATATATATATATAGTGTACAAACAATGTGCTTTACTCGTACCTTTAGCTTTATGTACGTTGATTGTCAGTTTCGAAATAATAAATCGGAAGAACAAAAGTTAACAATACCACTTACACGGATGAATAAGTTTATATAACAGTTGAGTAGTAGTAGTAGTTAGAAAGTACCGTACTGTATGTCGAACATTTGGAAATACAGGTGTACGACAGTCATCCTTCAACACCACAGCCAGAGAGAGAGAGAGAGAGAGAGTCACGTTATGTCCGGCCCTAATCTCATGCCTCTGGCCACGGTGACATTTAGGCAGGATGAGACGCCACTGTTTGTTTGTTTGTTGTTGTTACGGTGTTGTAGTGCGGCTGTTGATGTGCTACTGTTATTATTTCTCTTGTACTGCGTCTTAATGTTTGTTAGTGGTGCTGTTGTTGTAGCACGGATTTTGTTAGTGTGGTTGTCAGGTGTTTGTTGTTGTTGTTTTGTATATTATTATTTTTACTATTGTTATTATTATAATTATTACTACTTTTATTGATGCTCTTGTTGCTGGTGTTGTTGTTTTCGTGTTCTTGTTGGCTGTTGCACTGTGCTATTGTTGTTGCGGCTGTAGAGAGTAGCCAGTTTATATATTTTCGTATGTTTAACTATTTGTGTTGGTGCTGGGGAGGGACGCTTTCACGCAGCGGCACCATCACCGGACTATACAAACGTCGCTCAGTTCCCCGAAAGAAAGATGGCGGAGATCGCGGACGGTAGAAAATGTGGAGCCTCAGCCAGTAGTCCACCGGGTTCACATCCAGAATAACACAAACATCCATGCACAATCCACCTACTGTCCTTTTGTTGTCAAATCTAGAGCGTAGGGGCCCAGAGCTAGACTACTAATTCCCGATACTTGAGGCAAAGGTGACCACCTTCACTGGCCCTGAGAGGCATTATGTGATCAATAAACCCCAGCCACTCCTCGGATACTAACCCTTATTGGTTCAGTACGGGTGGAGTGTCTTCATCCACTTCACCAGGCGTCATTTAATTATATGCTCACCATCAAGGAAGTAAAGGGTTTCCTGGTTTACAAGAAACCTTTTGACTTGTCAGACAGTCACACGAAGGAAACACTACATCAAGTGAATGAATGGCAAGCGTCCCCACCTACCACAAAACAAGACCAGCTTCTGCAGTAGTTTCGTGGTGTTGTTGGTAGTCATGATGTCATTAGGGAACTTTTAATTTGGCGATAGTTTGGCCACTGTAAACAATTGTGTGTTTTCATTAATCTGTCATGATGTTGCTGTTGTTGGTGGTGGTGTTGTTAGTGACGGGAAGGTATTGTGACCGAGCTTCATTCACTGGTGGCTGATTATTATTATTATTATTATTATTATTATTATTATTGGTGTTACTGTTATTGTTGTTGCTGTCGTTGTTGTTGCTGTCGTTGTTGTTGTTGTGTTAGTAATGGTAAGGTATTGTGTGTTATTCATTGTTGGCCTATTGTTGCTGCTATTGTTGTCCATGCTGACTGAATAATAGTGCTGCTGTTGTCCTTACTGGCCTTTTTTATGCTCGCCCTATGTACTGTACTCTACGCTATTAGGCCTCATCCAATTTCCCTTCTCTTTTTTTACTGTTATCTTTATTTCTCCCACTCCCACAGTTTTCTCGTGCTCCATTATCCTTCTTTTTATATCCCCTCTCTCTCTCTCTCTCTCTCTCTTTCTCTCTCTCATTCTCTATCCTCATTACTCCCTGTCTCCGTGATACATGTACTATTTTTACCTTTATCAACCTGTATCTTTTATTTCTCTCCTATTTTCTATCTTTTCTAGTTTCTACGTTATCTCGTACTATCTTGGTTCTTTTCATTCTTCCCTCCGTTCTTCCTTCCTTCCCTTCTACCTCCTTCTTTTGGGTTTGTCTGTCCATTCACTGAGCAGTTCTTACACATATATTTATCTATCTTTTCATCAGCACATTCATTCATTCACCCGTTCATCAGTTCATCCACTCATGTATCATCCATTCATCATTCCATCCAGTCATTCATCCATCCAATCATCTTTATTTCCTTCCTGCCTCCTCCTTTCACATTTGTATTATTCATTATTACAATCACGGAGCAGTCCTTCCATTCATCAAACCCTTCATTTTTTCCTTCCCCACTTTTCTTTTCCTTCCAGTCTCAGATCTTCCATTGTTCCTTTATTTAGAGTTGCCTTTATTCCTTTGCCTTTTGTACACGTGCCTTACCAGCCTTTATTTTTGTCAAGGGTATTGTAATCTCCTACTATCTCCATTTATTCTTGTCAAGGGTATCGTAATCTCCTACTATCTCCATTTATTCTTGTCAAGGGTATCGTAATCTCCTACTATCTCCATTTATTCTTGTCAAGGGTATCGTAATCTCCTACTATCTCCATTTATTCTTGTCAAGGGTATCGTAATCTCCTACTATCTCCATTTATTCTTGTCAAGGGTATCGTAATCTCCTACTATCTCCATTTATTCTTGTCAAGGGTATCGTAATCTCCTACTATCTCCATTTATTCTTGTCAAGGGTATTGTAATCTCCTGCTATCTCCATTTCCCCTTTACTGTAACTATTTCATTGTCAGGACGTCTTTTTTTTTTTTCATGTTTCATTTGTACTGTCTTTAGATCATTTTACTCAGCATATAAAACACATCTCTCAATGAATTACTGAAAAAATTAAGATGACATACATGCTGAAGTTGTGTTTGTTGTGAGGATGCAGCGGTTTAGACCTACTTGGCCTGAGGATGATTCGGCCTGAGGATGATTTAAGACTGGCGTAAACTAATATATCCTCACACTAAACACAGCTGCTGGGGAGGGACGCCTTCACGTGGTGGCACCGATGTAACTGCGTGCCTCCACTATCCGCTTATACAAACGTCCCTCAGTACCACCCTATCCCTCCAAAGGAGGATGGTGGACTGCAGGATGAGAGTTTCATCCTGCATGCCAATTTATTCACATTTCGATAAACTTGGGGCAGCAACAACTACTACTTGGGCCTGTGGGTATAATTCTTCCATCTGAACAATTCGCGACACTATGAAACCATGTCACATTAAAAATTACCTCTATTATTCCTTTCACTACCCGGTACCTCTCCCTGAAGTAAATTTTAAAAATCCACCTGTAGGAGGGAATAGTTACCATAGGTGTGGTCATTTTGAAGGTGTTAATATCAGCAGCGCAAAACCTGCTCTGTAATTACCCTGTTCGTGCCCCGTGGCCTGTGGTGGAGCCGCCCGGTAGCACAGACAATAAAAAATAGTAAGCCAGCACGGACATAGCAGCACCACACAGGCCACGGTATTCATAAACTTTCTTGAGTCTGCATTTCTGTGTCACCGAATATCACCGGATCAGGGTCGGGTTCTGCACTACCAGTCTGTATTCAGTAGCTGTGGCTTTATGTATCACGGACTCAGCTTTCAGTAATCCTCTCTCTAATTCCGAGAACATCTTTATTTCATCCTTGCTGCAACCATACGTTTTATTCAGCTTAAGAGCAGTTATATAACGAACGAGAAGGGGGTGGGGTAAAATGTAACCTTCGTTAACTACTTCGCATGAGATGTTCCACAAATAATTATTTGTCTGCAGGCAGCAAGAATCAACCAACATAAGACGTCCTCGTAGTGAAGGTGCTACTATGCCTAGATTTTAATTATCAAAATTTTATCCCGAGTAACGAGCCCATCTCTACGCTTTCAGTACCAATCCAGAATTTTTTATTTTTTAACTTTTTAAAGTTTTCCTTATTGACTCATTCTCCTGTACAAAGCCTTTCACGTGCCCCCTTTCCTTCACTTCATTTCCAGGATGTAGTTAGTCCTTATCGTAATAGTTATGTCACTTTCCCCACTGTCTGCTTGATGTTTCTTCATACTTACTTGGCAGCAGGGCTTGGTGAGTGGGTTAGAGTCGCTTTCTTTATTATTCAGGTTTAATTTTTATAACGTAGTCATATCGTAAAGCAGTTGCTGCCTACTATGGGACATTTGGCTTGCTGCGGGTATTATCATTACTTTTATTGTGCCCGGCTGCACTGTGACCTCATCACTTCGACCTCAGTGACTGTGATCAGTACTTATTCTCTCAGTATGACCTTCACTACGATCTCTCTTCCCGTCGACCTCTTACTTTGGCATTATCTTTATTCGTTCTTTTCCTTGAGCTCCCGACTTTCCATTCCCTCTCCCCCCTCTCCATTCTCTCTTTTTATTTCATTCCTTCCCACCTCACCTCCATACCGGGACTTATCACATCCCCATGTCTTCCGTCTTTTTCTCTTTGTTTTTTGTCTTATTTTCCCCCTCCTCTCGCTTCTCTTCTTTTGTTGTCCTTTCCCTGACACCCCTTGTTCACGATGTCTTCTTTCTGTTCCCCTTCCAAACCCCTTCATTGCATACCTCATTCCTTTCTTATTTCCCCCTTCTTTACCACTTCATTGATTTATCTCTTTCTGCGCTCCTCTCTTATGGTTTCCACGTTGCCTTTCTTACATCCATCTCTATTTTCCCCTCAACTCCCTCTTTCATTCAACTTTCTATTCCTCCCCTCCCACTCTACTGTACCTGTACCTCTCCCTCCTTCCTACATCCTCTCCCTCCTTTGCCCCAATCTCTTACATCCCTTTCCTTCTTAACTTTCCACAGCTTCCCCTGTTTCCCTCTCACATTACCTTGCCACCATCTCATCTTGCCTCAGCTCCCTCCCCCGTCCTGTGCTCCACCCTAACTTCGTCTTCTTCCACGTCTCCTTCACAACAAGTACATTCCCAGTCAATAATTCCTTTACATCTATGAAGTGTGGAAGCGAGACTGCAACCTGTTTGATTTTTGCTGATTAATTTAACAAGACGTCATGAGCTTTTGACACGCTTTGTAAGCAACGAAGAGGAAATGTTGATCGCGGTTATACATAGTGACCAACACAACGAAGACTGACATTTAAGAGTGTGCAGATGCAGTATGTGACTACATATATTCTCGCATATTGGCACACTATCTAGGTTTCATCAATAACGTATGCAGATTTTACCAATCACTATCATTGTTTTTGCAACAGGACAGCTATCGAAATACACCCTCCACTCAAAACGACTCCCACGCCAGTGCCAGTAGTACGGTATAGAGTAGGAATTTTCTCCTGAGACAAAGTGTTCCTCGGCCCTACCAATCAGTTGTTCATTCTATTACCAACCCACGATTGGCTTCAGAATACTTTCCCTCAGTTTCGCCTTCCCTCCATCGCACCTCATCCTTTCCCTACCTCTGCCCCCCCCCCCCCGTCTGCCTCCACATTTGACCTAGCCTGACTTTCACCTGAGTGGTCAAGGGAAGTGCCAAACCGCCAAGTACTGCTCATTTACTCCTGGACGTGGATGGACAAATAGACGTACGATATCAGTGACACAACTAAAATATTTTTCAGAAATAACAAGGAGAGTCTTCACTGCCTCATGTTAATTTAGCCCAGGATGACCCTCACCACCCAGAGAGAGAGAGAGAGAGAGAGAGAGAGAGAGAGACTAGGGCCTAGTTAAGCTGGCGTGAACCGGATCATCGCTGTTGTGGTTGCCAGGTTTTTTATGTTGATCGTCGCTGTTATAAGATTAGTTCAGTAGACGCGTTCCAGTTGATGTTTCGGCATATTTAATAAATACCCAAGCAGTGAAAAAGTCAATTCGTTTATTTACTTAATGTACGTTTGTATCTGAACATTCTTAGACACTGATTAATTTATTCGAAATAAACACAATCCTTTCGTTTTTGTTGTGTAATTCATAGCTCTGCCACGGAAAAAAGTTTGTACAGTAATAATATGCCTTTAAATTTCCTACAAGATTATATACAATTTAAAAATTGTAAACACATAACCCCGTAGGAGGAAAAGCGATTCAGTACGTGTAAAATAAAAGACTGCCAAGTACTGCTGCACCTCACGTAGACATGAAACGAGCGATGAACGATTTTGTTTCATTGTTTGTTGTAGTAACTTACGTGATCAATCAGAGCACCAGATTAATAAACATCACTTGTATGAGAATCTAAACATGCTCTGGTTTCGTGTACCTGACGTTAAGCGACGCAGGTAAAAAATATATAAAGGACACTTTTGCTAGCCACATTCTCCCCGACAGTATCCACCACCCTGACATACAGTTATACCAAAAGGTGTATTTTGTCTCTGGACATCCCTCAGACACCACAAACACTCATTTGCCCAAAACACACGTTCACAAAAGCCTACGGTAGTGACATTCCAGATTTCACCCTTCAAACTGGTACAGTGACAATGAGTGGCACAGGAACAGACAATGGATCGGCTCTCCTGTGGACGGGAAGAAAAGGATACATATATATATATATATATATATATATATATATATATATATATATATATATATATATATATATATATATATATATATATATATATATATATATATGATAAGAAGTGGTGAAGTAAATATTAGGAGTGTGGGAATAAAAAGATGCAGTAAGAAAATAAATGCAATAAGGGAGCAGAAGGAAGAGAGTACACACCAAGATAGGCAATGTGAGAGGGGAAGGGTAAGAGATAAGGGATGACTGAGGTAAAGTAGGATGGATAAATGGACGGAGGGAGGATCAGCTATTCATCTGTGTTATACAGTGAGTCATGGCGGGCGATAAGGAGGTGAAGTCAGTGCCGGAGTGGCCCATGGGGGAGGGCACGGATGGGGAGGGGGTGGGGGAGGCTAGTGGGAAGTGGCAGGCGTGAGGGAGAGTGGGAGTTGTGGCGGAAGTGTGGGGGAGAAGGGAAGGAGAATGGTAAAGCGAAGTAAGTGACGGTGGGGGAGAGTGTGAGAGAGTTAAAGGCTAGTGGGCGGAACAGTGGGAGAAGATGAGGGAGAGTAGGCGGAGGTGTGAGGGGAGAGGCGGGCGTGTGGGAGAGGAAGTGTTCCACCATTAATGGCCCATGTCAGGCAGCTCCTATCCAAAGGCATGACAAAACAAGACCTTGAGAGGAAAAAAA
>NC_137007.1:9700887-9798387 GCF_032717465.1 Coenobita brevimanus
CGCTGAATGTAGCAGGTTGACGGCACGTCCTCAGAACGAAGGTGCGTTATCCTCTTGTGAGTAGGTCGATATTAAACTAATACATATAACACGAATGAGAATATTAGTCACCACAGTTCAATCACACATTTTTTTTTTCACTTTAATCTTGCAATCTCCAGGGGATTTTATTGACCTGAGACGTACCTTTCCGAACTTTCCCATTCACTCCTCTCTCAGGGGCTCTCGTAAGGTGAATAAAGTAATCAGGTGGATGCAAAAGTACACTACAAAAAATACGTTGCCTCACTGAAGGGGCTGAGGCGTAATGGGAAAAAATGATGTCTAAAGAAGGAGTGTTAGGAAGTGTGGTATGTAAGGCAGGTGTTAGTCAAGGCGGCATCTAACCCTCCTAGTTCGAAAAATGTCTGCTATGCTGCATGATACCGTCTGGAGATAGCATAGGATGGAAATATGAATAATCGTAGTGAAGGAGATAATACCTACTTGTATATTATCGATGTAATTTCTGTGAGTATTGACAGGTAAATATAACATTAAAAAAAGACTGAGATGCAGTGTGCAAAATGAATAGTTAATGAATCGTTCTACAAATTCTTTTATAATACGGCTATACATCCCGGATATTCGTCTGTTATTACACTCACGTCCGTGTTGGTTGGTGGGTGTAATGTTTTCTCAGTGTGTGTGTGTGTGTGTGTGTGTGTGTGTGTGTGTGTGTGTGTGTGTGTGTGTGTGTGTGTGTTTTAACAAAGTAACTTGGTGTTGATCCGATCTGGGTCATACTTGGTTGAAGAGAAGGGCAGCCAAGAGTTTTTCTGTAGGTTTTGAGAAAAATAAAGCAAAGGTCAAGGTCATACGGGAAGGTTAGGTTAAAAAGACATCATCCGATTTAGACCAAACGTGTGCAAGGGTTGAGAGTAAGACAAGGACGAAGCTCTCTGCTTTGATAGCAATCAGTCAAAGGTTATGATCATTAGAGAAGGTCAGGGGTTCGACAGTGTAATTCAAAACCATTTCATTTTATTTTGACCCAACTATGATAGATTCAATTTAGATATCATTAGGTAAGAAGTCAAGACTAAACACTGGATCTGATTAAGACCAGGCTTGGCGGAAGTCTTGAGGGTCAGGCAAGGATGAAGTCATACGATAAGAACACTCGGTTTAAAGCCAAGGTCACAGGACAAAGTCATATGCTTGGCTCTTCGAATGTTCCTTCTCATTCTTTCTGTCCCTTCCTTTTCTCTGGATCCACCCCCCCCCCTCTCTCTCTCTCTCTCTCTCTCTCTCTCTCCCTCTCTGACACACACTTCATTTTCTTCTTCCCTCCGTCCCAGAATGCCCTACTTAATCATTCAAATTTATCTCCTCTCTGTCTCCCTGTCTCCTTTCTGTCTCTTTTTTGTCTCCTCTTTTCTCCCTTCCCTTATGTCTCCCTTTCACTCCCTTCCTTCTAATCTTCCCGTCTCTCCCTTCTTGTATGTCTCATCCTTTTCTCCCTTTCTCTCTCTTCCATGCTATCTCTATTTTCTCCCTTCCTTCATATCTAACTTTCTCTCCCTCTCCTATTACCTTCCTTTATCTCCCTTCCTTACTATCTACCTTTATCTTCCTTCCGACTTCGCTTGGAGGGTTTGGTGAGTGGGGAGGAGCCTTCCTGCTTGTCTATCCTTGTCTTTAACTGATATAATAGTTTTGATATAACCTTCCCTTTACAAAACAGCTTTCCTTTGTGCTTTCTTCCTTTCTGCTTCTTTTTCTCTCATTCTCATTCTATCTTTTTTCGATCCTTCATTTTTTTCTTTCTCCCTTTCTTCTCAATTTCTTGTTTTCGTACCTTCCCCCTTTTCTTTCTTACTCTGTCTCCCTCCTTTTCTCTCCCCCATTCTCTCCCATTCCATCTATCTCTTCCTTTTAGTCTCTCTCTGCCTCTTTCTCTCCCTCCCTTTTTATTTCTTTTCTTCCCCTCCGGCCCTTCACTCCCTCGCCACCGTCTATGCCTTCCTCCTACATTTTATTCTCAACCTGATGTTTTCTGCCTCCTCCCTCTCGTCCTCCAATCTTTTACGTTTTTCATTTTTACATTTCTCTTTTTCCTATCCCCCCCCTCTCTCTCTCTGTCTCTCTCTCTCTCTCTGTCTCTCTTTCTCTCTCCGGGAAGTAGTTTACGAAGGGGAATTTATGAGTCACGTCGGGAAATTCTTACCTACATGAGAGTGAAAACAGCCATCAAAGAACAAACCTCGCTGGTGTAATTATTCGCGCCTTGAAACATCTCTCTCTCTCTTTAACTCTCTTTTTTATACACACACACACACACACACACACACACACACACACACACACACACACACACACACAATTATTAATGACAATGCAATACAACAGAACAAGCAGGTAGGAAAAAAGCCACTATTAAAGGAACAACAACCGTATGAGATCAGCATAACACAGCTGGGTACTAAGAGCCACACATGTCTTGCGAATATGTAAGCATTTTATTTTTCTTTGTTTCCTTTTTTTTTTTTTTTTTTTTAAGCCTTGAAAGCAATGGAAACAAAAGACAGTATTGGCTCATGTCCGAGAGAGAACGTAAAGCTGTCAACGGAATATGGCGATGGTAGTTCAGTTTTAACCTTTCCCGGCCAAAAGGGACACATTCATTCCATGTAAGATCGTTTTTAAAAAGCTAATAAAGGCTTGCAGTTACCATAAAGGATGAATCTATGGGCTTCGCGAGTATGAGCTGGTAGGCGAAGGGCGGCATCCGAACTACCACGCAAAGCCCTTGTCAGCAATCACGACAGAATAGGGCTAAAGGAATTATATAACCTATTTTTCACATCCTAAACAGGAAATGATGCTATATAGCACCAAAGTAAAATGACAACAAAGTAAAGCGCGAGACCAGCCCAGTTTTACCAATAAGCTCCAGGACAAGTTACAAGCAAACTTATAAGATTATAATCCCCCATGTCATTAAGTGGAGGAGGAATGTTAGTGGACTGAAAGTTGACAAATATCACACCAGAAGTAAGCTGTCTGATAATTACAAACCTGTCATTGTAACCTCCGTAGTTTATAAATTGCTGGACACTGTTACAAGGCATTAAATCGTGACCACCCAGGAAATTGGAACCTGATACAATAGCCTGATGTATGTTTGGAAAAAGGTCAAGTCTCACATAGTCCCTCAGTAAGTTACCTCACAGGAAAGTTGTGGATATGCAGCTGACTATGTGACAGGCGAGAGAAGGTACCAGTTAATGATGAATAATATCCCTGGGTGACATTTGACAATTAAGTACCACAGGGTTCGGTAGTTGGGTCTGTTCTTTTGGCAGTATATGATGTGACACTGATGTGGGTCTAAATAATCTTATATCAGAAAGATGCTGACACTGATGGTGCTATTATGTCTGATGAGGAATGGTAAATATTTTTGGAAATAAACAAACGTAAATAATACAAATCAGAAGTAGCTGAACATGAGTACAAACATTTTTGACAAAAACTTAGGGAGTGCAAAAGTGTTTAAGATCTAAAATGGATCATGTAAATGGAACTAAACTTCACACAAAAGTAATTCTGCCGACAAAACGTACAGAAAACTGAGACACATCAACATAAACTCTACGACAGTTAAAATTAACAATGTTATTATCCCACTACATTAGATCTCGCTGGTGGGACCACACTTGGGATATGAAGTGCCCCCTTTTTTTTTTTTTAACTGCAATGCATG
Organism: Coenobita brevimanus; assembly: GCF_032717465.1. Classification (NCBI taxonomy): domain Eukaryota; kingdom Metazoa; phylum Arthropoda; class Malacostraca; order Decapoda; family Coenobitidae; genus Coenobita; species Coenobita brevimanus. The sequence continues at coordinate 9,704,636 of NC_137007.1, forward strand.
TTCACCTGTATGCTGATTATCCTACACAGCAGCATATTTGGTATAGTGATATATCTGTATAATCATAATAGAATTCGCACAGTAACCTACACTGCAGAGCGACAAAATTAATACCATCCTTTGATAATTCTGTGATGGAAGTATTAAACACCTGGACATATTTCCTTAGGCCCAGCACAGCCTAAGAGTGCTTCAAAATTCTTAAAGGTTTTGTCCCACAGCCTACAGTTGTGATCAGCCTAAAACTTAGGGAGGAAAAGTTAACCTAGATACTTCATAAAATTTTCCTCCCCAGCGATGTAACTGAATGAAAGACTCCCTGAAAGATGCGATTAAGCCTTACCACATTATTTGTATATTTATAATCAGGTTGTATCACCGACTGTCATAGCAATAAGAGAGCACTCAAGATCCTTAGCGTGTATGATCTGTAAGTTAACAATGAAAGGCTTTTCGTCTCATTAACTCTCCTCCTCTTACTGACTCCCTTCAACCTCTGTCTCTTCGCCGCACTGTTGCATCTTTATCTCTTTTCTATCGCTACTTTAATGGTCACTGCTCCTCTGAACTGTCTGCTTGCATTCCTCCACCTCTACGACGGGCGCGTAGCACCCGTCTGGCAGCAAACTCTCATCCCTTTTCTGTCCAACTCTCTAATGCAAGAGTTAACCGTTACTCCCAGTCTTTCATTTATGCAACAGGTCAGCTCTGGAACTGTCTCCCTCTATCTGTATTTCCTGCTGCCTATGATCTCCAGTCTTTCAAACGCAGTGTGTCCAGGCATCTCAAAATGATCGGATCTTGAATTTGACTCTCTATTGTATTTTGTTTTTCTCTCGGAGGGAACTGTTACTGCGGGCTCATGGCCTTTGGTTCCTTCTTCCTCGCATAAAAAAAAAAAAAAACATGAATTTACACAAGTGACTATACTTACCAACATACAAAAACACGTTGCTATGTAGGATTATCAGCAAGTAAGTAAACAATGCATTATAGAAAAAGTGGCGACTCTCCGTCTTTAGTGTCTTAATAATAATAATGATGATGATGATGATGATGATGATGATGATGATGATGATAATAATAATAATAATAATAATAATAATAATAATAATAATAATAATAATCTTTTATGTTCTGGGTGACACTGGTCAGTGAATGGCGTGGATGTTTTCCAGCACTACAAGTACACCTGGGCCACGAAAACATAAATGCATTGCTAAACTACTGTGAAATATACCATTATACGTTTTTGTTACTACTTATGAACGGCTAAAAACTGCCTGACTATACTTCATTCATTTTAAATTGGGCCGGATTTTCGGCCTTTTGCAGTGATTTCATGTTGGTCAGTGACAGAAAAAGCAATGCAATCGCTCTATGTCCTTACCACGGCGCTTATTCGTGACTGGCATCATATCTTAGTGTTCATCTACTGTCACAACTCAGCACTCAAGATGGAGAGAGGGTAGTTTCAGACCAAAATAAAACGAACAGATTACAGGGGTGAAACCTTTGCTATCGTATAAGTAACAGCTTCTCTCTCAGCACATACACTACCCTCCACAGTATTAACAGCCTTTATGTCTCTTGATCCAGCGGTGTGTTTTGATTTTACCTCTGCCACTGTAGGCCTGATCAAGGGGAGGTGCAGAGGGTGACCTAAAAAATTCTACATAGCCCTCCTTCTGGTTAACTTCTGTATTTTCCATTATAGTTTAGGTGGGACGTGATCTCTCTCTCTCTCTCTCTCTCTCTCTCTCTCTCGCAATAAAAAGAAAGATCGTATGAGGAAGGCAGAGAGGCAGGAAAGAAATATTGATTAAGAGGGGAGGAGATGAGAGGAGAAGAGGGGAGAGCAGGGGGAAGGGGGAAGAAGAAAGGAGGGACGGGGAGAGATATACCAATTGAACTTTAAGAGTGAGAAATGATGAGAGAGAGAGAGAGAGAGAGAGAGAGAGAGAGAGAGAGAGAGAGAGAGAGAGAGAGAGAGAGAGAGAGAGAGAGAGAGAGAGAGAGAACATAACATAAGAACATTAGAAGAGAGGATAACTGCAGTAGGCCGGTTGGCCCATGCTAGGCAGCTCCTAGAAGAGTAACTGAACTACTAGAATGAGATAAGGATAGCAAAGAAGAAGGCTCTCCCCCGCCCTCCAAACCCTCCAGCCGAAGCCGGCTGGAAAAAGTCAGAAAGAACACCACGCCGTATAGAAAAACTGGCGTGGACATTTTACAGGAAAGTGTGAAAGGAGAATAGAGACTATCATAGTGTAACCTGAAAAGAAAAAAATTATGAATTAGTATTGGTTATAAGATTTTCTTTATTCTATATCCACCCCTTATTTGTCATATGCTTATCTAGCCTATGCTCGAAACTCTCAATGGAAGAGGCAGCAACTACTTTACTAGGTAGCTTATTCCATTCGTCTACTACTCTATTACCAAATCAATTTCTACCGATTTCCTTTCTGAAACGGAATTTTTCTAGTTTGAAACCATTATTTCTAGTTCTATCCTGTATGCTCACTTTAAGTACCTTGCTAATATCTCCCTTATTTATACCATTCATCCACTTAAACACCTCAATTAAGTCTCCCCTTACTCTACGCCTCTCTAGCGAATGCAGACTTAATTTTTTCAGTCTGTCTTCATATGACAGGTTCCGGACGGCATGTATCATTTTTGTCATTCTTCTCTGTACATTTTCTAACGAATTAATATCCATTCTATAGAGGGACGAAGAGTATCTGGTAGGGAGAAAGAGGAGACGAAAGTAAGGAAGAGAAAATAGAGTGAGTAAGATAATTAGATGAAGGAGGGAGGGAGGGAGGGAGGGAGAAAAAAGAAGGAAGAATAGGGAAGAGGAAGCTGCACTGAGGCATGGAGGAGGAAAAAGCGAAGGAGAGAGAGGCCAAAGGAGGTGAGGGATTCAGGAAGACAGGAGGAGGAGGAGGAAGAAGGAAATTGTGAGACAGGAGGGACGTGGAGGAAGGGAGGGGAAGGAGGGAGGAAGAGATGGAGGAAGTACCAGCAGGGTCATGAGAGGAAGGAGGAGGAGGAGGAGGAAGAGGAGGAGGAGGGGGGTGTAAGTGAGGTCACAGGTGTCAGGGAAGAAGGGGAGGGGGAGGAGGAAGAGGAGGAGGGCTCGAGAAGGAGTGAGAGAGAGAGAGAGAGAGAGAGAGAGAGAAAGAAAGAAAGAAGAAGAAGAAGAAGAAGAAGAGGAAGAAGAGGAGGAGGAGGAGGAAGGGAAGGTGGAGGAGGAGGAGGGAGAGGGAGGAAGGGGAGGAAGAAAGAAAGGGTGGGTGGTTGAGGGGAGAGTAAGGGAGGGAGTGAAGGAGAAAGGGATGTCGAGGACAGAGGGAGGGAGAGTAGGAGAAAAGGGGGGGGGGCTGAGGAGAGAGGGGAGAGGGAAAATGAGGGGGAGGGGAAAAGAGGGGGAGGAGAGGGGTCAGGGGCGTTGCGAGGATGGGGTATAGAAAAAAAGTGCGGTGTGAGTAGGAGTAGTGGAAGGTGGGGAAGGGTGGGGGTAGGTGTTGGGGTGGTGTGGGGGGAAGAGGGGGGTGGGCGTGGGGAGGTAGAGGGCAAAGCAAGGCCGGGTGGAGGGATGGGGATGAAGTTGGGGTGGGAGAGAGAGAAGAGAAATGGAGGTAGAGAGGCAGAGAAGGAAGGGTTAAGAGGTGAGAGAGAGAGAGAGAGAGAGAGAGAGAGAGAGAGAGAGAGAGAGTTCAGTTAAGGGTGACAGAAATGATTTTTAGACTGAGAAGTAGGTCACACAAGGGGCTTTTAGAAGGGCTGAATCTGTTTACTTAAGCAGAGTCTCCAAGGAAATTTAAATAAAGTACTAATAATCTTCAGACAGGAAAACATGTATGTGGAAAAATACTTCACAATAGATGAGTTGCATTATATGGAAGATTCGGTAATGGCCTTACCATTTTTAGCAAACGATTCCAGCCATATGGAGCTACAGTAGTCGCATTTCTTCAGTGGAGTTGTAAATATATGGAACAAATTACCTTCCGATGTAGCAAAATGATATAGGAAAAACTTTTCAAAATCGTTTGGGTAACACTTTGCTTCCTAATCCTCAGCCTAACATGTTCGCTCCTGAATAGTATTTTTTCACGTAAAACGTTTTTACAGTTCGAAGCCTGGAGAACACCGTAGAAGAACACTGATAGGCTGTGTACAGGACATACTGCAGACTTAGCGCTTTTCTCCCTTTCAGGTTAAGATAGTGTTGGTTATGTGTGGTATCCAGTACTTCTTCCCGAATAATTTCCATGACTGAGTTTCCTTGAGCATCGTAGTCCTTGTCACTGTTTCCTACGGGCTTTATCTGGAAAGCTTGGTGGGTGGGGGAGCCTTCCTACTTTTCACAGAAGTTACGTTAGTTATAATCTGCCCTTTAACAAACACCTTCGAAAGGAGTAATATGTGTGTTGCTATTTGCTTTCCTTTCTGCTCCCTCGTTTTCCTTTCAAAGTGTGAGATGGAAGAAAGATAGTAAAGAAAGAAAACTGGAAGATGGGAGGAAGTAGGCAAGAAAAGAAAGTCCAGGAGGGAGATACGGAAGGCAATGGGGTGAAGAGGGGGGGGGGAGATGGAGGGGAGGAGAAGCGCGGGGGGATGGGAGAGAGAAGGAAAGAGCGAGGTTATGGAAAGGGGAGGGAAGAGAGGGAAGGAAGGAAGTCTGAGAGACATGAGGGAGGAGAGAGAGCAAGAGGTGGAGGTAACAGCAGGGTCAAGGTGAAGCAAGGAGAGGAGGAGTGGAGGGCGGGGGGGGGGGGAAGGAAGGGAGGAGGAAAAATTGAGAAGGTAGGGAGGGAAGAAGGAAGCAGGAAGGATAATGAAGGAAAGGAAGGGAAGGGGAGGGTAGGAAAGATAGAGAAGGTAAGGGAGGGAGTGAGGGAGCAGGAAAGATAGAGAAGGTAAGGAAGGGAAGGCGAGGAGGAAAGATACAGAAGGTAAGGGAGGGAGGGGAGGAGAGAAGGAAAGATGGAGAACGTGAGAGGGGAGGAGATTCCCTCTCAACCGACCTTTTCTTGCCTGACTTAATTATGCAGACGATATTATAGTTGTGGGATAAAGAGGGGTAGTTTGTAGTGCACTGGTAACTACTGCACCTTCTAACCGTTCATAGTACCAACCTTAACCTCGCAGACTTACCAGCCTTCCAGCCTCACTACCTCCCTAACCATACCTTTTCCCACCTCCTTATACTTACAACCTCCCCATCTTTACAACCTCCCTAACCTCACCACCTCCCAAACCTTACAACTCCCTAACTTAAAACCTCCCAGACTTTACTACATCTCAAACTTTACAGCTTCCCAATTTTTCAGCTTATCATTTAATAACCTTTCAAATTTTACAACTTTCTTAAGCCTCCACTCTTCCTGACACCATAACCTGCATAACCTTACACCCTAATCCAGTCTTACAGTCTTTATGAATTTGCATGCTCCCCGACTACCCTAACCTTACAACCTTCTTAACTTCACAGGCTGTCAGTCTGTACAACCATCTTAATCTTATAACCTCCGTAATTTTACAGGTCTTTTTGACTGAACGAATCTTGCTAACCTTACCTCCTCTCCAGTCTTACAACCTACTTAATCTTACAGCCTTCCTGATTATACATCATCTCTGACCTCACCACCTCTTCAACCTTGCCACTTCCCTAACCTAAGAACCATTTTAACCTTACAACCTTCCAATAACCTCACAACATGCCAACAAACCAGCCACCTAAACCTGTTGCCAACTACATCTTACCATCTTCCTAACTCTGCCACTCTCCACAGCCTTCCTAACATTCCAGCCTGCCGTGCCTGACCTTCAAGTCTGCATGGTAACTCTAGGGGGGTTGGCGCTCTCGACTCCTGTCCTCACCCTCCGCTGTATCAAATGGTCTGGACAGGACCCATATACATACATATATGTATATGGGTCCTGAGTCTGGAGGTAGTCGAATCAGAATAGTGGAGTTGTCCCGAGCGTGAGGGGGGTTCATGGTCACGTTACTGATGCTCCCAGATTCCTATACTCATTCACAACAAAATAACATCGTCTGGGGTGAGTTGTTCTGACCATGAGAGTATCAGAAGTAGCCTATGTTTGGAGGGAGAAAGGGGGAGGGTAACACAATTTAAACCAAGCTATCAAGGCTGTTCTTTTTCCAGGTTATTATGGTTACAATAGACGGTTTTATTCAACTCAGGAAATACGTCCTCGGGTTGAAGGACTTGATTAGAATCGGATGGGTGCAGGGGCTGGGTTAGGTTAGGTTAGGTTTGGTTGATCAGGGTGGGTTAGGTTGGGGTGGGTAGAATGTTATGGTGGGCGACATGGCGGGAGATGACGGTGAGTTTGACACACCAGCTGGAGTGGTGGTGTGTGGTGAGAAAACTGTTTAAACTGACCCTGCTAGGTCAAATAATGGCCTAGCCCCTTGACCTCGACCTTTGATCTGTTGTTCTAGAATGTTTTAGGTTAATCCTTTGGTTTACTATCAACCGTTCTGCCAAGTTTGGCTTAATTCATTAAAAAACTTACTAATTTTATGCACACACACACACACACACACACACACACACACACACACACACACACACACACACACACACACACACACACACACACACACACACACACACACACACAAACAAGCGCGCTGAACAAAGTGTAGTACCAGTCCTAGCCTCAAGAGCGCGGGTATGAAAATATAAATACCCTAAAAATAAACATCAACAGTACTGAGCAAACTTTAAAACGACAACAACAACGAACACAATGACAATTACAGACGCTAGAAAAAAAAAAAAAAAAAAAAAAAAAAAAAAAAAGCACAGTAGCAGTGAACAGCACCCAGGGAAAAAGATACGTGGACTATTGTTATTTAAGTGATGGTGTTATTGCAGTGGTGGTGTTATTGCGGTGGTGGTGTTATTACTGTGATGGTGTTATTGTAGTGGTGGTGTTATTGTAGTGGTGGTGTTATTGCAGTGGTGGTTATTGCAGTGGTGGTGTTATTGCAGTGGTGGTGTTCTTGCAGTGGAGGTGTTCTTGCAGTGGTGGTGTTATTGCAGTGGTGGTGTTATTGTAGTGGTGGTGTTATTGTAGTGGTGGTGTTATTGCAGTGGTGGTGTTATTGCAGTGGTGGTGTTATTGCAGTGGTGGTGTTATTGTAGTGGTGGTGTTCTTGCAGTGGTGGTGTTATTGCAGTGGTGGTGTTATTGCAGTGGTGGTGTTCTTGCAGTGGTGGTGTTATTGCAGTGGTGGTGTTCTTGCAGTGGTGGTGTTATTGTAGTGGTGGTGTTATTGCAGTGGTGGTGTTATTGCAGTGGTGGTGTTCTTGCAGTGGTGGTGTTCTTGCAGTGGTGGTGTTATTGCAGTGGTGGTGTTATTGCAGTGGTGGTGTTATTGCAGTGGTGGTGTTATTGTAGTGGTGGTGTTCTTGCAGTGGTGGTGTTCTTGCAGTGGTGGTGTTCTTGCAGTGGTGGTGTTCTTGCAGTGGTGGTGTTCTTGCAGTGGTGGTGTTATTGTAGTGGTGGTGTTATTGCAGTGGTGGTGTTATTGCAGTGGTGGTGTTATTGCAGTGGTGGTGTTCTTGCAGTGGTGGTGTTATTGCAGTGGTGGTGTTATTGTAGTGGTGATGATAGTGTTAGTGTGTCCCCCTCCATCATACTGTAAGCCATTTCAGCATCGGTTGTTAATTTTTTCTTCCCAGGATGATTACGCTGACTGCATTTAACCTTAACCTATCATAAACTAAACTGAACTAATCTAACCTAACCTAATCCAAACAAATTAATCTAATCTAACGCTGACAGAGTAATCTCCCCTAACCTGCATAAGAAGTAGCAAAATCAACCACACACAGCTGAAAGGAAAACAATCATTTGCTGAGTGTGTCTGCGTTGTTATTAATATTCAGCACCACGTCACAAACTATGATATTTCCCTACAACATTTAGCACGAGGAATATAATACATGATGCTTTATGTTACGTCAAGTTTTTTTTGGCAAAGCAGATCACATGTGTAGAATAATTTTTAGGTAAGTAACAGCCAGGTGTATGTAAATATGCTGTGTGCGATCGCGGGTTGAGATGGAAATGGAGGTTATTTAGAATTTAGAATTTAGACAGTTTATTGAGACAAACAGTTATACATACATATACGTATACAGGTATATCTATATGTTACATTATCACCTCAAAAGGATGAGGAGGCTGAGCTACTCTTCACCCTACTCCGAGATATTGCATACTAACATAAGAACATAATGTACTTTTCACCCTGCTCTGAGATATTACATAAGAGCATAATGTACTCTTCACCCTACTCAGATATTTTGTTCAGTTACTCTTACATCACAATATAGCAATGTCTACTTAAGTATGTGTTTGATGTTTTTACAATTCAGTATACTTCCTATTTTGTCGTTATTAAACATCCAAACGACTTGTTCGGTCACTGAGTCTACAGCAGGATTTCTAAACTGCGCTAATTTTGAGCAGTGAAGTACATAGTGTTGCAGGGTGTGGGCTCTGGGTTCATTACACAGTCTGCAGCACGTTTTATGATCTGATGTATCCACTCCAAGCTGCCACAGATATTTATAGCCTAACCTCAGTCTAGTGCATACAGAATCTTTCCACTTATTTCTATATTTTCCATATGTGAAGTGGGTTCTCAGAGCAACGTTAGTATAGTGATACATAGTTTCACTACTAGAATGTTGCTGCTCCATTCTCTGATTTTCCTCTTGACCTTGTTTTGATCTTATTATAGTTTTAATCTGTTTCAAGATTAGTTGGCATACTACATCTATGTCTTCTTTTTCTGCTGCACTCTTGGCTGGTTCATCAGCTCTTTCGTTACCTGGTATTCCAACATGGGATGGTATCCATGTGAATGATATGCTTATACCCGATTGCTTGAGCTGATGCAGGACAGCTCTACACTGGAAGACTACGTCTGCCAGTGCAGGTGCTGTGCTCTTAAGGGACTCCAGTGCTCCTCGGCTGTCTACGAAGAAGCACACGTCTCCTTCACCTCCTGTGATCTCCCTGAGGCCGTATAATATTGCATATATCTCTGCCTGAGTGGAAGACACGTAGTTGCTTATTCTAAAATTTATTTCGCTCTGTACACATGCACTGTCTGCTTTATCTAATATTACGATCCCACACCCTGCTCTGCCATCCTCTCTGACCGAACCATCGCAGTAGACGTGAGCAGTGTTTTCATTGTAGAGTTTATTTATTTGGTTTTGTGCATGTGTCCTTAACACACCTGCAGCATAACATTCTTTCTTTTTCTGTAGTGGAGATATGCTCACCTTTACCTCTTCCTCTTCCCAGGGTGGAGGCCTAGGTGCCTGCGGTATCTCCTCACAGAAGATTTGTACCTCGTATTTGAGTACGTTCCTCGCAAGCTCTTTCACATAGCCATTCTTGCCTTGCCTCCAGAAGGTTCTGGTTCCGTTAACAACATCTTTGATGCTGTTACGGAGTCCCAGTCCCCTTTCTGACCGCATGTGTCTTATTGCAGCCGCCACATTGTCTTCCTGAATTCTATTTTTTACACTCTGCAAATTTAGCTCAAGTCTCATGACATTTATCATGATGTTTCTTGGGCAGCTAAGTATGATTCTCATTGCGGCATTCTGGATTTTTTCAAGTTTTTCCAGCCTTCCTTCACCAAGGCAAGACAGGACTGGGCTTGCGTACTCTAATACCGATCTGACAGCAGTGAGGTACATCATTTTTAGTACTGGTACACCCACCCCTGCACCACTATAGGCCATTGATCTCAAGGGCTGCAATCGTGCCTTGCATTGCGTTATTATGTGGGTCATCTCGGCATCTTTACAGTCTGCTGTGTAGCCGACATACATACCTAGGTATGTTTATAGTTGTAAATTCTCACCCTCTCGATGTTTTTGCCATTAATTACTATAATGTTTTTCCCCTAACGCACGGCACTGGAACTTTGTCTTACTCTCGTTAATTACAAGACCCAGACTTTTGATCAGGTTGCCGAACCTGTTCAATGCAGTTTGCATAACAAAAGTTTTGGACTGTATCATGATGTCGGCATAAATTACTGCACTGACCCCGAAACCCAGGTGTTCACGCGCCACTTTGTTCATTAAAAGATTGAAAAGTAATGGGCTTAGGACTCCTCCCTGTGGTGTACCAAGCTCTAGATGCTTTTCCCGGGAGAGTGTCCCTTGGGTCCACACCTGGGCCCGCCGCCCAAAGAGATAATCCCCCACCCAGTGCAGCAATCTTCCCCTTACCCCCAAGCTAGCTAATTCATATAAAATTACTTCTTCATTGGCCTTATCGAATGCACCCTTGAGGTCAATGAATACCCTGCAGTAGTCAGTATCGCTAGAAAGGCACTTAATGAGGGCGTCTTTTGTCCCTTTACCTTTCATAAAGCCATACAGATTCACACTAAGCATGTCACCTATGAAGAATATTATTCTCTCTAACATGATTCTTTCCATCATTTTTGAAAAGCATGATGTTAGTGAGACTGGTCTGTTTCCTCCAGTCGCTTTGGGGATAGGGATGATAATTGCTTTTTTCCATGCTCTCGGTATTCTGCCCTCCCTGAGACTCATATTATACAAGTCTAACAGAGGGCCGTCCTCCATGCTGGCCAGGCAGTTAATTATCTCATACGTAATTCCATCCTCACCAGGAGCTGTAGACCTTCCATTTTTAACTGCACGCAGTAGCTCATCCCTGGTTATGTTTGTGCCTGTCATGTCTTCGGTATTTAACATAAGAACATAAGAAGAGAGGATAACTGCAGTAGGCCGGTTGGCCCATGCTAGGCAGCTCCTAGAAGAGTAACTGAACTACTGGAATGAGATAAGGATAGCAAAGAAGAAGGCTCTCCCCCGCCCTCCAAACCTTCCAGCCGAAGCCGGCAGGAAAAAGTCAGAAAGAACACCACGCCATATAGAAAAACTGGCGTGGACATTTTACAGAAAAGTGTGAAAGGAGAATAGAGACTATCACAGTGTAACCTGAAAAGGAAAAATTACGAATTAGTATTGGTTATAAGATTTTCTTTTTTCTATATCCACGCCTTATTAGTCATATGCTTATCTAGCCTATGCTTGAAACTCTCAATGGAAGAGGCAGCAACTACTTTACTAGGTAGCTTATTCCATTCGTCTACTACTCTATTACCAAACCAATTTCTACCTATTTCCTTACTGAAACGGAATTTTTCTAGTTTGAAACCATTATTTCTAGTTCTATCCTGTATGCTCACTTTAAGTACCTTGCTAATATCTCCCTTATTTATACCCTTCATCCACTTAAACACCTCAATTAAGTCTCCCCTTACTCTACGCCTCTCTAGCGAATGCAGACTTAGTCTTTTCAGTCTGTCTTCATATGACAGGTTCCGGACGTCATGTATCATTTTTGTCATTCTTCTCTGTACATTTTCTAACGAATTAATATCCTATTGTCCTGCCATGCCTCTAATGCCTCCCTCACGTCGTGTGGCAGGCATTCACTGCTCGCCGCAGATGCCCACAACTTCATTAAGTCTTCAGCTAATTTTTCTGAGTGTGGGTGTGCTACGTTTTTCACTGGAGGTTATGGAGTCTGTAAGGGTGAGGATGGAGGTGGGGGTAGGTGAGGGATGGGGGTGGGGGTAAGTGTAGGGGTGGGGGTAGGTATAAGTGTAGGAGTGGGGGAGGGTTAGTTGTAGGAAGGGGGATAGGATGGGAGTAGGTGTAGGGATGAGGGTAGGGATAGGTGTAGGAGTGGGAATGAACATAAGAACATAAGAAGAGAGGATAACTGCAGTAGGCCTGTTGGCCCATGCTAGGCAGCTCCTAGAAGAGTAACTGAACTACTAGAATGAGATAAGGATAGCAAAGAAGAAGGCTCTCCCCCGGCCTCCAAACCCTCGAGCCGAAGCCGGCAGGAAAAAGTCAGAAAGAACACCACGCCGTATAGAAAAACTGGCGTGGAATGGGGTGGGGGCAGGTGAAATGATGGGGTTCTGATGTGGGGTAAGGATGGAGGTGGAGGTGGGAAGGGGGTGAGAGGGTATGAAGGTGTGAGAGCCATAATTATAAAAAATTATAGTGCAGCAGGTGTTCACACTGCCGTCCACCCAATGACCCACATCACCTGAACCAATCTACATATCAGCCTCCATGACTTACCTCGTTACTCACCTGTAAATAGCCGACACCTGCAGCAGTGTAACAATATTATTTAGGTGATACAGGAGGCTTCGCATCATCTCTCCCTTAGCGATTCATTTTATACATTACTCCTTAGCACCTCCTTGTCTTTATATCATTTTTGTATCTGCATAATATACCTCACTGACATACAAGAGGATATTGAAGTGCAATGTGTAAAATGAGTTGGTCACGTACAGGTATTACAAAACCTAGAAAAGAACTTAGATTACGACCCTAAACTATCATTAAAACATATTCACTACAATGACAAACTTTATTTAATTCTTGATGTTTCTGGACGACTGACCTAACATTGTGGGAAACATCAGACGGTGAAGTGATAAGTACAATTTCCACTAAACTCATCCACTTCGAACGGTTTCCCCTGATCTAACTGAAAAACGAGAGGAACATGGGATTGCAGAAATGAGAGAATTTACAGGGTTTCTATTACTTATGTATTTACTTCTGTATTTGTTCATTTATCTATATTTAATTAGCTTCTTTTGGAAGAGGAGGAATACAAACAGACTATAAATGTATCCCATATGAAACAGTAGAGAAGCTGTTAATTTCTTCCGTCACTCTACATTCACGTTAACATTTATACAGCGTTTGGTGACTGTATCAGCGACAAAGGGTTTTTAACAGCTTCAGCACGATGACGTCCTTCGTACTTATTTCTGTAACCTTCAGACACCTTTACGCAGCTTAGGGGATGCCTCAAAAACTGAGGTGGTTAATGTAGACCACACTTGTATGTCCAAGCTGTCCACTTCGAGAAGTCTCTCCTGAGGTGACTATAATCCCTTTATTAAATATGTTTTGTATACCCTGTTACTTATACTTTCCAAATCCAGTACATCGCAGTACATCTCGGTTCAGTCATCACCAAGCTACTCAGCAGGTCAGAGGACTTTCTAACCCTTTCATTAGGACAGCTCTTCCTCAAGGTCATAAAAACACCTCAAGGTAGAGATTACGCCTCTTTGTTTTGCTCCTAACATCACCATCTCCTAATTATGTCGGGCGATATCTGTAATTAGAGCTGATACTGATAAATATGCAGAAAACATGTATTCAGTATGGAGTGTGGGTATTAGTGCCGAGGTGACAACATGTGAAAGTGCCTGCCACACAGGAGGACTGCTGGTCGATAAGGACGGATTATTAAGTCTATGCGTAGAGCCGAACACAAAAAATTGTGTGTGTGTGTGTGTGTGTGTGTGTGTGTGTGTGTGTGTGAGACAGAGAGAGAGAGAGAGAGAGAGAGAGAGAGAGAGAGAGAGAGAGAGAGAGAGAGAGAGAGAGAGAGAGAGAAAGAGAGAGAGAGAAAGGAGGGCAAGTGCTTACATAAGAACATAAGAAGAGAGGATAACTGCAGTAGGCCGGTTGGCCCATGCTAGGCAGCTCCTAGAAGAGTAACTGAACTACTAGAATGAGATAAGGACAGCAAAGAAGAAGGCTCTCCCCCGCCCTCCAAACCCTCCAGCCGAAGCCGGCAGGAAAAAGTCAGAAAGAACACCACGCCGCATAGAAAAACTGGCGTGGACATTTAACAGGAAAGTGTGAAAGGAGAATAGAGACTATCATAGTGTAACCTGAAAAGAAAAATATTTTGAATTAGTATTGGTTATAAGATTTTCTTTATTCTATATCCACCCCTTATTTGTCATATGCTTATCTAGCCTATTCTTGAAACTCTCAATGGAAGAGGCAGCAACTACTTTACTAGGTAGCTTATTCCATTCGTCTACTACTCTATTACCAAACCAATTTCTACCTATTTCCTTACTGAAACGGAATTTTTCTAGTTTGAAACCATTATTTCTAGTTCTATCCTGTATGCTCACTTTAAGTACCTTGCTAATATCTCCCTTATTTATACCCTTCATCCACTTACAGTAAACACCTCAATTAAGTCTCCCCTTACTCTACGCCTCTCTAGCGAATGCAGACTTAGTCTTTTCAGTCTGTCTTCATATGACAGGTTCCGGACGTCATGTATCATTTTTGTCATTCTTCTCTGTACATTTTCTAACGAATTAATATCCATTCTATAGTAAGGACACCAAAATTGTACTGCGTAGTCTAAATGTGGCCTTACTAATGCTAGATAAAGTTTCAGTATTACTTTAGATGATCTATTGCTCACGCTTCTCGAAATAAATCCTAGGACCCTATTTGCTTTATTTCTCGCATTAATACACTGTTGCCTAGGTTTAAGGTCGTTACTAATCATAACTCCTAAATCTCTCTCGCATACCGATTTGCTAATTTCTTTGTTATCTAAGCTGTATTTAGTATCTCCAATGGTCTTGCCTACGTTAAGTACTTTACATTTTTCAGCGTTAAATTCCATCTGCCAAGTTTTAGACCATTTGGACAATGTATCGAGGTCATTTTGTAAGTTATGGCAATCGTCAGTCGAGTTAATGATACGCCCTATTTTTGTATCGTCGGCAAATTTGCTGATGCTGCTATTGACTCCTAAGTCTAGATCATTTATATATATGATAAATAATAAGGGACCGAGTACTGAACCCTGTGGTACACCGCTAGTTACTAATCCCCAGTCCGACTTAGTTCCATTTATTAATACTCTCTGTTTTCGTCCTTTCAGCCAGGATTCTATCCATTTTAAGATATCGCCGTCTATACCGTGTGCTCAAACCTTTCTAACTAACCTTTCGTGTGGGACCCTATCAAAAGCTTTACTAAAGTCCAGATATATAACATCGTAAGCTTTATCGCTATCTACTGCCTCATAGACCTCCGAGTAGAATGACAACAAATTTGTGAGGCAGGATCGTCCTTGCCTGAATCCGTGCTGACTTTCGTTTATAAGATTAAATCTTTCTAAGTGTTCTCTAATCTTATTTGCCAAAATTGACTCTAACATTTTTCCTACTATTGACGTTAGACTTATCGGACGATAATTCGACGCAGCTGATTTATCACCCTTTTTAAAGATGGGCACTACGTTTGCGGTTTTCCACGCCTCTGGAACTTCTCCTGAACTTAAAGAGTCATTAAATAACGTTAAAAGTGGCTGACATAATTCTTCTTTGGTTGCTTTTATAATTTTTGCCTATATATCGTCCGGACCTGGCGATTTTTGAGGTTTTAACTTATTAATTTCTTTCAATACTTCCTCCTTACTAATGGTTATTTTACTAAGAATATTTTCTGTATTCTCATGGTAAATATTTGCTGCTTACAAGGTGTTTCATATAGATTTTTCATAAATCAGAAGGTGCATTCCTGAGACACAGATAAGGATAAACGATTGTATGACCAAGCTGTAATTCTCAGTGTTTTCGGAGTGTAAATTCCTTTTTTTTTTTTCCTTTTTTAAAGAACACATTATCCCTGCTGCTGGAACGTGATTCCAGCATGACTGTGTTTCAGGTCATTTTGTTATAGTAGCAAGGCAACGCCTAAATGGTGTATAACTTGGCAGATGAATAGGCGTAGCTGCCCCGTTCTTCGGCCATCTCGGTCATCTGACATAAGATCCCTTGATGTCCATCTGTGGGGACATACAAGAAGCCAGGTGTACATCACGGAGGTTCCACACTGAAAGACATGTGTCGCCGTGTGCGATACAGTGTGACAAACACGACCAACATCCCTGTAGCCGTCGAGCGTGTGCCAGACATTTGTGTAACGGGTTGAACCCACTGCGTTCAGGTAGAGGCCTCGAACGTTGAACATTTATTCTAAATGTTAATACCTATAAAAACCATAAACCATATAGGAAGGTGATTATATATATATTATGTAATCAATATATACAGTGTATATGCGTCACTTAGAACAGTGGATGTTTAATCTACATCTTTAGTAGATTTCATCAGAGTCCTATCGAGTTCTTGATTTGTTTTTAACCCGTCACGTCCTGAGGTTTTCCGCACCTCCGACATCCCCCAGTCCCGAGGTATTTTCGAAAAAATTTTTTTGGGCTAAACCCTTCGCTTTTGGTGAGAAACATCGAATATTCATAGAGAAATCGCTCACCTGAGGTTTAAAGTGCCCAATCCAGGTAGGAGTTCCTCCTTACCTGAGTGGGTTTTCTAACATGCTGGCACCAAAGAAAACGAGTTCTATGGGAGGGTAACTATTTTATCCACTCATAAACGGTATTTATTTATTTACTTGGTACGAATGTATATGTAGTATGACAGTATATTGGTTTTCAAGCAGTAATAAAGGCATTATAAGCATTGTTTCACTCACTAACTAATCACCATACCTGACCTATTTTTGCCACATTACCTGATCATTATTTCTGGCTGTTTCTTCTTCTAATGCTATATAAACATTGTCCTCCACATTGTCATCGATTGGGGAATCACTCTGGCCCTGAATAACTTTGCTAGCCAGGTCACTGGTATCAGGTCCTTTGCCAAGACAATGGTGTGAGGGGGGGAGGGGGGAGGTTATGCAGTGTAAGGCATTGTCCCTGCTTGGTATCTTGTACAGGAATAGAGGAAGGTGTCCCGTGTATACATACGAAAAATCACGTGCGAAAATTGAAAATTGTGCAAATTAGGGACCTTGCAATTGCACGACGTACTGGTACGTCGCCGGGACTGGCAAATGCAAATCGTTGCAATGTACCCATACGTCGACGGGATGGGGCGGGTTAAGGGCTACACCATCTGAATTACATAAGGTATTTTCACAACAGCCTGTATATATAGCACTGTGTACTGGTATACCTGGTGGTCAGTTATTTTGGGTGCGGGTCTCGTCAAAAATTTGGGCAAAAGTACTGAGCCAAACAGTTAATGGAGATGTTTAGGTGTTATTATACCGTCATCGAAACATGCCATCGTGTGTACAGGAAATGAAGATGACACTTTTTTTCCCCGGAGCATAGGGTCAGAAGCTCACTGAAGGAACTTTTACTGACACTGAAACAATATATAGATAAGTTATAATATTTTCATTACGGGCCAAATAAAAGATGCTACTGGATGAGTGACTGGTTCCTGATATTGGATCTCTTGTTCTCTCACGCAGACACACATATATCATCTACATCTGAACGTGGACATTTCTAGGTCAAATACAAATATCATAAAATCATTAACTAGGACGTATGTTGCCGCTTCTAGGTTAGCTGGCGTAATGGTGGGTGGATGGTGTGAGATGGGGTTAACTTGCTGATGTACAATTGAGGACACTTGTTTGTTTTATACCGCCTTCAAACCCCGACAAGACCTAAATGTGATCTTGCTGAACTAAACTATAAAATTCAAGCGATGTAGATGGCCTAGATTCTCACCTCAATTAACTTAAATCCCACACGTGTTTAATTGTTGTGTGTGTGTGTGTGTGTGTGTGTGTGTGTGTGTGTGTGTGTAGTTAGCGTCGTACTGTGTAGAGACTGGCTGTTTAATTGTGTGTGTGTGTGTATGTGTGTGTGTGTGTGTGTGTGTGTGTGTGTGTGTGTGTGTGTGTGTGTGTTAGATGCGAGGGATACCAAGTAAGGTTGTGTGAAGTGGAGGATGAGGCGCACCAAGCTCACCCTTCACCCTGCTCATCACCAGGGGCGGGGGTGGGGCTCAGGGGGTGGAGGGGGTGGGGTGGGGTGGAGGGAGTGTGGGCTGTGGGGGTCAGGGTCAGGGGTAAGCAGTGGTATAAGGCACACATACACACCTAGCCCACAGGGGGTCTAGAAATAAGGTGCCAAAGAAGTAAACCGATCAACACACGAACAGCAAATACAAATAATCTACACCATGCAACTCTAATGCTATATTTCTCTTCCACCCCACTAGCCCTTCTTACCGTACATCCTCTTGTAAGAAAAAATAAAATAAAAACAGTGGGAGTGTACGGTGCGAGGTGTAGGGTGTGGGATTCATGGTGAGGGGATGTGAAGTTGGAGAGGGGACAGGAGGAATGGTGGGGTGCCGGGTGAGGGAGGTAGGGTGAAGATGTGGAGTGCAGGGTGGGAGGACAGAGGGAAGCGTGAGATGTACGGTGTAGGGTGGGGGCGACGGGTGTGGGAGAGGGTTGCAGCGTGAGGGAGTGGGGGGACAGGAGGAAGGGTGGGGTGCGGGATGAAGGAGAAGTGTAAGTGAAGGGACGTAGAGTGAAAGACGAAGAGGTGATGGGTGTGGTGTGGGATGTGGGCGAAGGAATGAGGCGTTTTGGGCTGTCGTGTTTGGGGTGAAGAGTGTGGGGAGAAGAATGTGGGGTGATGGATGTGAGGTGATGAGTGTGGGGTGAAGAACGTGGGGTGATGAGTGTGGGGTGAAGGATGTGGGGTGATGGATGTGAGGTGATGAGTGTGGGGCAAAGGATATTGGGCGATGAGTGTGGGGTGAAGGATGTGGAGTGATGAGTGTGGGGTGAAGGATGTGGAGTGATGAGTGTGGGGTGAAGGATGTGGAGTGATGAGTGTGGGGAGAAGGATGTCGAGTGATGAACATAAGAACATAAGAAGAGAGGATAACTGCAGTAGGCCGGTTGGCCCATGCTAGGCAGCTCCTAGAAAAGTAACTGAACTACTAGAATGAGATAAGGATAGCAAAGAAGAAGGCTCTCCCCCGCCCTCCAAACCCTCCAGCCGAAGCCGGCAGGAAAAAGTCAGAAAGAACACCACGCCGTATAGAAAAACTGGCGTGGACATTTTACAGGAAAGTGTGAAAGGAGAATAGAGACTATCATAGTGTAACCTGAAAAGAAAATTTTTTGAATTAGTATTGGTTATAAGATTTTCTTTATTCTATATCCACCCCTTATTAGTCATATGCTTATCTAGCCTATGCTTGAAACTCTCAATGGAAGAGGCAGCAACTACTTTACTAGGTAGCTTATTCCATTCGTCTACTACTCTATTACCAAACCAATTTCTACCGATTTCCTTTCTGAAACGGAATTTTTCTAGTTTGAAACCATTATTTCTAGTTCTATCCTGTATGCTCACTTTAAGTACCTTGCTAATATCTCCCTTATTTATACCATTCATCCACTTAAACACCTCAATTAAGTCTCCCCTTACTCTACGCCTCTCTAGCGAATGCAGACTTAGTCTTTTCAGTCTGTCTTCATATGACAGGTTCCGGACGTCATGTATCATTTTAGTCATTCTTCTCTGTACATTTTCTAACGAATTGATATCCATTCTATAGTAAGGACACCAAAATTGTACTGCGTAGTCTAAATGTGGCCTTACTAATGCTAGATAAAGTTTCAGTATTACTTTAGATGATCTATTGCTCACGCTTCCCGAAATAAATCCTAGGACCCTATTTGCTTTATTTCTCGCATTAATACACTGTTGCCTTGGTTTAAGGTCGTTACTAATCATAACTCCTAGATCTCTCTCGCATTCCGATTTGCTAATTTCTTTGTTATCTAAGCTGTATTTAGTATCTCCAATGGTCTTGCCTACGTTAAGTACTTTACATTTTTCAACGTTAAATTCCATTTGCCAAGTTTTAGACCATTTGGACAATGTATCGAGGTCTTTCTGTAAGTTATGGCAATCGTCAGTAGAGTTAATGATACGCCCTATTTTTGTATCGTCGGCAAATTTGCTGATGCTGCTATTGACTCCTAAGTCTAGATCATTTATATATATGATAAATAATAAAGGACCGAGTACTGAACCCTGTGGTACACCGCTAGTTACTAATCCCCAGTCCGACTTAGTTCCATTTATTAATACTCTCTGCTTTCGTTCTTTCAGCCAGGATTCTATCCATTTTAAGATATCGCCGTGTGGGGAGAAGGATGATGTGTGGGGTGAAGGATGAGGGGTGAAGGATGATGAGTGTGGGATGAGGAGTAAGGGGTGTGGAATGTAGGGATGAGAGGTAAGGAGTGAAGGGTGTGGGGTGTGGAATGTAGGGATGAGAGGTAAGGAGTGAAGGGTGTGGGGTGTGGAATGTAGGGATGAGAGGTGAGGGATGAAGGGTGTGGGGTGTGAGGTGTAGACAGGAGTGGGGGTGAAGAGTGAAGGGTGCAAGGTGTAAGAGAAGGAGTGTAGGGTGTGTGGTGTGGGGTGTTTGGTGAAGGGTGAGGAGTGAAGGGTGTAGGATGTAGGATGGTGAGTGTAGGGTGTGTGGTGAAGGAATGTAGGATGAAGGGTGAGGAGGCACGGTGCTAGAGAAAGCGAAGTAAGGGAAGGAAGTGTGTGTGTGTGTGTGTGTGTGTGTGTGTGTGTGAAGAAGGCTTGGGATAAGAAACAGGAAATGACTATGGAGTAACAGACACCCAAGTCAGATCATTAGTGATCAGAAATGACGTTAGGTTGATGATGATGATAAAGGTGGTGATGATGATGATGATGACTGTGACCATTTATGTTGTGGACGTTGCATTTTCAACAGGAAGTCGTCTTTTCAGCTAGTCAGGTCAGGTGCAGGTAAGGGGATGGGTCTGTTATGATGTGGCAGGGGTAAACCAGTTCTGCTGTCGGGCCCTGCTGCGGATGTCACTGATTGCATTGCCCAGTTGACCCTTGTGCGGTGTGGTGCGGTGAGGATCTGTCCGTTCTCCCCTTTGGGGCTAAGATGCGAATGAATGTGTTTGAATGGATGAGTAAATGGAGAGTGAGTCGTCCTGTCTCGGCTACCTCCCTTTCCTTGGGGGAAGCAGCCTAGGTATACAGATAGATAGATAGACCTTTAGTATGGAGAACCTCTTCAAAGTCAAAGGGTTAATGAAATGAATGACAAGCCTCTACAGTTCGATAAATCTTTCCATAAACAAGATGAAACCCTCGGAAGAAAGCAATAAGAGAGAGAGAGAAAAAAAAAATCATAATGACAGCGTTTACCTTTAAAACTTATTTAGTCTTGCTTACCTGTGGACGATTTTATCCATCGTATGAAACACGTCTGGTGCTGATGAGGTTAATGTGGACTACAGTTAACATCAGCAGTTCGAGTTTCTCTTAAACTAAATAAAGTCGTCTGGAGAAAGCAAGAGTGAAAAGAAAATGACGTCAGCTACTCCAGACGATTTTACTCAGCCTAAGAGAAACTTTTCGCATTAGATGAGTTACAAGTACCTTCTTTAATCCTCCCATTACAAGGTTTTCATAATCTGTGTAAGTTCGTCTGCCCGGAGGCCACAAGAAAAAAAAAAAACATCCTCGTGGTGAAGGGATTATGTGGCCGTCATGCTTGCCCGTCATCTTCACGCTCAGGACTTACATTCAACTCCCTCGCTTAACCTGGATTTATTTTTGCAGAATGAACAAGAAATACAGAAAATGTCTGCTATCCTTGTCCATCTGTTTCTGCAGGAAGAGTAAAAAATATAGAAAATTTTCCACTCTGCTTTTTTTTGGTCCATCTTATGACAGGAATTTGATCCCAAGTTCATTTATGAGTCAACGTTCGGACTATCACAGCTCCAGTTCTGATGCTTTCCTTGTCCTGCCAGCAAGGACCAGTCCCAAATACGAGATATTATGTTTGTAAATCCCTCCATGGTTGTAGTCCAAGTCTCATAGTATAGGTTTCGTAGCACCTTTCTTACAGTTTTTTCCTACACTTTACACCTCAGTATCCTCTTGTGCATTGTTTATACAGTCTATGTAGATATTAAAATACATTAAAAATCATAGGAAAGAATATAAAAATGTATTACAAAAAAGTTATCGCTGAGGAAAACGTGGTAGACAACCTTCTACATAATGGGCCTCCGTGTGCTTTGCGTGGCAGTGGTGTGGTATCGGCAAGTACAGTATGTGTGCCACTTTAGGCTTCATTAAAGGAGGTCGCAGAGACACTCGGCATTGCAACTATCCTCAGAAAATAGTATTGCTAGAGTTTTATTTATTCCCTTCACAAAATAATATTACAACAATGTATTTAATACCTTCACAGAATAATGATGCTACAGTCTTGGTGCTGAGGGTTGGTGGATGGCAGAGTCACCATAACTATCAGTATAATTTGGTGTGAAGCAGAGTCACTATACAGTAAAACATCAATAAACTTCTTGACGTCACCTAGCACTTCACCCTACTCCCCTTTCCTCACGCCCTCTTCCTCTTCCTAATAAACCATTTCCAGAACCCATTATTTTCGCTTACGTCTTGTTTACCTGGCATCTCCCCCCCACTTCCCCCGCTGTACTCTCAGGGGCGGGATGATGGGGCGGGGTAAGAGAATGAAGGGAGTTGTCTTTTGTTACGCTCTCTTTGTCAGCTTTGTCTAACCACTTCATCTCCACAATACACTTGAATACAAAAAAGCAGAAAGAAGTGCGTGGTGGCCTTGTGTTTCATGGGGGAGGGGGGCTGAGACCCATTGTGACAGGGGGAGCGGAGGGGAGGGGGCTGGTGAGGTGAAGGGAGAGAATGGCCCTTGAGGAGATGAAGAGACAGTGTCCTTCTTCCGGGTTATGTAGGCTACTGGCGTGGACCTATACAGTGGCCGGGTGACGGCGCATCGCAGCGGGTGCAAACCATAAAAAATA
This sequence comes from Coenobita brevimanus, assembly GCF_032717465.1. NCBI lineage: Eukaryota > Metazoa > Arthropoda > Malacostraca > Decapoda > Coenobitidae > Coenobita > Coenobita brevimanus. Next base: position 9,727,326 of record NC_137007.1, read on the forward strand.
TTCGGTTTATTGTCACAACTCTTACGTACAGCTATATTAATCATCATCATCATCATCATCATCATAATCATCATCATCACTCTGTTTATTGTCATAACTATTATTTCAGTTATATTCATCGTCATCGTCATCATAACTCCAACTTCAGTAGTTCTGTTTTGTTTAGCATTTAAGGCTGTGATGAGGCAGGATCCAGAAGTAAAGGAAAGAGAATGTGAGTAATCAGTGCACGCCTTGTGATAGGAGGCAGACGCTCCTCTACTCATTATTCAAACCCCCGGAAATGCAATACAAAGCTGGATTCATTGTTAGTAATTTTTTTTTTTTGTCTAAAATCAGAGCTATCGATGTATCCGTGAAACCTTGAGAATAATGCATGTGTGATTCAACTACCTCTTCCCTGTCCCCTCCCCCTCCCGCCCACCGAAAAAGTAAGTGAATTGTCAGAATAGAATATTATTGTTACAGGTCAAGACAATTTATATTTTATGTAAAAACAACTAAAATCTAAGCATGCATCAAGAAGTCACGCGCAACTGCTTCTCTGTCATCATTCCAGTTTCCATTCGCAATTCGTCAGCATGGGGAATGGTTAATTCTATCAATCAGGTGAGATCCGATCCTGCAGGGGACGTCATATGGGCTATTATTGTTCTAAGAAATAGAACGTGGGTAATTATCCGATGTAGCTGCACCTGCTGACTTAGTTAGAGGTAAGAACAGAGTGACAGTGTACAAAGTGTGTGTGATGTGATGGCAGTGAAGAACACACCAACACAGCAGGAATCACCAGCAACAAATGTAATCTGATAAGGTTCAGGGAAGGAGGACATTTACCTCTGGCGAGAAAGTCATGGTCAAGGTGATGGCAGGTGCGCTGTGCAGGACTGACCCCAAGACTGGAGCGATAAAAACTGTTTACGTTCCCTTAGCATTTTGGCTTAATATGATTGGGTAACCCATGTGCTGTTTACACCACATGATTTTAGTAGGAACAATGTGATGAGCGCCAAAATAAAAATAATTTGTATTGTCAGACGTTTAGACTTCTCATGTCATCTTCAGTGACTGGAAGTGAAATAATGGCATACTAAGGCATTTTAGGTCGTCGAGGATGACATGTGATTTCGAGAGCGTCTAGGAATGACGATTATTTATTTTCGGCCCTCATCATATTGTTCCTATTGAAACTTAGATTCCCCAAGAATATCCCCATACCATATGATTTCACAACTCTCGTGATTACGAGGAGATTGGGCAGTCGATTAAGCTAGGCTACGGCACCTGCAGAGTAATGTTGGTCCCTTCGGCCAGAGTATATATAGATATATTTTTGCTGTATTTTTGCTTCCATCAACAACTTTCTTCAGCCTAGGAGAAACTTTTAGAATGGCACTGGCTAGACAGTTTACAGCAATACCGTCAATATGAAGTCTCACCTAAACTGAACACATCGAGTGGAGGCAGCCAGAATGAAATGAAAAGGTCTTTATCGGACTGAAAGAGTAAATCGTGTAATCAGATGCCCCAGTGAACTAAGGCAACAAGACTGTCAACACTCCTATTCTTTGATAATGTTTATACTCCTATGTGATCAGACACCACTCCACTCTCGTCCATGTAACCTTGATATCTGTGTGGCACTCTGTCCTCACGCTGGCACACTCACCACTCTGGCACTTTATTTACACTTATTTCCTAGCCTGGCTTGCTTGCGTCACGTGTCTTACACCCCTGTGGCACTCACCTTATAAGGAAAGTCACTGGGAGGTTAAGAGGTGGGTAGGACAGATGTAAGGCACAGGCGGTGAAACAGAAAACAGTAGCAATACACAGTGAAAAGGTGTAGGTTATAGCACTCTCGTTGGCGAAACCAAAGCGCGCGTTATATTTTGCTCAACGTGTGTGTGTGTGTGTGTGTGTGTGTGTGTGTGTGTGTGTGTGTGTGTGTGTGTGTGTGTGTGTGAACAAAGAAACTCAAAACCAGTTTATATCCAAACTTGCTGGAGGATTACAGGCTCAGCCAAGAGCTTGAGTTATTATTATTATGTTTCAGAACAATAGGTCACAGGGTTAGGTCAAAGTTTGATCTAGAATGCTCAGCTTAAAATATTGTTGTCGGATTTAGACCATACTTAGTGGAAGGGTTGAAGGTAAGGCAAGATCGAAGCTGTTTGATTTTGAGGATAATCTGCGATTAAGGTCGCTGGATAAGGTCAAGGTTTGACCCGTGTGTCTGTGCTTGTGATAATAAGTGAAATAGTTTTGATCTGAATTCGACCACACTTAGTGAAATGGTTGAGGATCTGCCAGAAAGTTGACCTACTGCTTTTTCAGAGTAATAGGTCAAAGGTCAAGGTCGCATGGTAATGCAAACTTAAATGGTTTTTATCCTACCTACACCAACCTTTGTGGAAAGGTTTGGGGTAAACATTGATAAAGGGATTCGATTATGAGAACAATGAATCAAAGATCAAGGTCACAGGGAAAGGTCAAAATTGAAGATCACACGTTAATGTCAACTCGAGCAGTTCTGATTTGATTTGGACCAATCTTGGTGGAAGGATTGTGGGTCTGGGGTGCATACAGTCATTCGGCATTAAGAGTAACCAGTCGAAGTTCAAGGCTGCAGGGGAAATTTAAATGTTCTGCCTTGGCTAAGTTGATGGACGTGGGTGTTGCACTCTCTGGGTACTCCTGCTTGTTCAGTTTTTCCGGACAAACGCTGTCGTGTGGGCGTCCACCTCACAAACTCACTGGCAGCCAGGGTACTCGAACTCACTAAAGAACGTCGTTCAGCCAGATGTCCTGAATCAGCCAAGGCACCCAGCCTTATAGAGTTGCTATGAAATTAAAAAAAGAATGTTTTCTGTGTTTTAACCCCTGAGTCACGAACCAGAGCCCTGCATCACTTAGTTATATCCCTGAGGCACTACCCTTACCCCCTCCTCCCTGTGACGCGAGGTGTGGGTGAGAGGGCGGCTTGTTACGGCCCCACACCCATTTACGGTGACGGCCTGATGAAGGAGACACGGTAGCTGACCCACTCTACACACACACACGCCCTCCTTCCTTATCACCCTCACTCTCCACCTCCCTCTCGTCTTGTTTCACTTTCATTTTTCTTTCTCTCACTGTGGCTTACTCTCCTTTGCTGACTCCCCCCCCCCTCTCACACACACACACACACACACACACACACACACACACACACCATTCTTCCACCTCCTCTCTCAGCCTTTTTTTTTTTTTTCCCCTCATCCCCTCAGCTTTATTTTCTCCATTCCCTCCTCTCCATCGGTCTCGTTTCCTCCGCCCCGCCTCCCAGTCTGCCTGCCATCCCAATCGCCCGTGTTCCAGCCAGGTCTATATTGGGCAAGTCTGAGGTGCTGGTGTTGACCTTGTTTATTTGAGTTGGCCTTAATTAGGGGGGCGCCGTGCGGCCACCCTGTTTGGCAGCCATTAGAAGACCCACCGCAGTGACGTCTACGCTACACTGACTTCACCGCAGTTACGTCTCTACCACATTGACAACTCCACCATAGTGACGTCTCCACCACAGTGACATCACAGTGGCGTCTCCACCAGGCTGCCATGCATGTTGGCTCACCCCTCATGTGCTGTTATCGACACTGTTGTATATGGATCATCTCTTCACCAATTTCAGTACAGACCATGTCTCAGATTTCCTTCGCAGTCATCAGATTGATCTGCTCATACATACACAGGGTATCTATTGAGATTTTGAGAAACATCATGAGGTTCGGCTGGGGCCAATTTTGAATAAAAAATGCTATATTAACGGGTCCTATTCCCAGCTTCTATGGAGCTACAGTTACTAATGATTTTATGAGTGAATTATGAGGGAGACATTATCCTCCTCTAATATGATCAGTAATTGTACGAGTAGCTCTATAATGTCTGATATTTAAGGTGAAGTAGAGGCAACGTATTCTTTACTCAAAATTATACACCTGAAAATGTAAAGATACTCAAAAATAGAGTAAGACACCCTGAATAAGCTGTAGTTTGGCACTTGGTGAGAATTCTTCTCTTTTCATTGGCGATATAAACTGTCGATTTGTATCAACTTTGAAAATACCAATAGCTTATTACCATGGCTGTCTCCATACACTGCATTTTCTCAGAGTTTTGTCAAAGCACACACACACACACACACACACACACACACACACACACACACACACACACACACACACACACACACACACACACACACACACACACACACACACACACACACACACACACACACACACACACACACACACACACACACACACACACAGCGTAATTCTTTGCCAATTTTACACTCGACTGGGGTATCAGGGATCCATCCACCCATCGACGATCCAATCATTTACTGCCGACCAAGAACGACATGGCTTCGTTATTTATACACACATTTTAGCTGAGTAGCCAATCGTTCGCCCTGAGTGGTGTTAGCTAAGCAGTAGGATCTAGCCAGCTCTCGGAATTGAACCCTTGAGAGCTACATCCGGCTGGAGCGTCGTAACGTGCTTAAATATCATGTGTCCATTTATTGGTGTCACGTTACCACACAAGGAGGTAAATGGTCTTTGGTGGAATGTTTCATATCCTACACCGGAACACCACTCAAATTATCTAATGAGTTTGGTGAAGGGGTATAGATGTGGTGGAGGCCGGGCGGTAATTAATGCAACTTGGAGACTGTGGGGGTGGGTGGTGTGGGGAGGCAGCCACTCACCATTGTGTCAGCAGCCCACTCACTGCCCCAGCCACTCCAACACACGTCAGCTATATTAGGATACGGTTCTCATACCCTGACACACACACACACACACACACACACACACACACACACACACACACACACACACACACACACACACACACACACACACACACACACACACACACACACACACACACACACACACACACACACACACACACACAGCAACTGTCTGTCTGCCTGTCAGTCTCTCTGTCTATCTTTCCATCTGTCTTTCCGTCTATCTGTCTGTTTCTGCCTGTCTGTCTGTCTGTCCGTCTGTCAATGTCTCTCTCTCAATCTCACACACACACACACACACACACACACACACACACACACACACACACACACACACACACACACACATTTTCAGCATCTATCTGTCTCTCTGTCTGTCTGTCCGTCTATCTGTCTGTCTGTGTGTCAGTCTGTCCGTCAGTCTGTGTCTGTCTGTCTGTCTGTCTCTCCCCCCCTCTCTCTCTCTCTCTCTCTCGCTCTCTCTCTCACACACACACACACACACACACACACACACACACACACACACACACACACACACCGCTCGCTGGCTAAGTGGTAGCGTTCTCGCTTGCCACCTGGTAGACGGGAGTTCGCGCCTCGCTCAGGTTGCGAAAAGTTTCACTGACGAAGTGGGTGGTTACTGTCCCCCTTGAGCAAGGGGACGGGTGTGTGCTGTGTGACGGTCACAGCCTTGCCCTTAGATCGGACTATATGAGCTCTCAGCTCCCTTCCGGGAGGGTAAAAGCTGACGATCACGACCATCAAGTGATCCTGACCGACCAGGTGAATTACACACACACACACACACATACTGTACGCAGACACATTTTCAGCACTGTGTGTGTGTGTGTGTGTGTGTGTGTGTGTGTGTGTGTGTGTGTGTGTGTGTGTGTGTGTTTGTTTGTGTGTGTGTGTGTGTGTGTGTGTGTGTGTGTGTGTGTGTGTGTCTCTCTCTCTCTCTCTCTCTCTCACACACACACACACACACACACACACACACACCTCCTCACTCCCCCCACAAATACATCTCGAGTTTAAGGGTGACCTCCTGACCCCTTGTGACCTAATACAGAGCCGTGTCGATATCCCAGCCTCTTGTCCCTTAATGACCTCTTCTCTACACGTGACCCCAAGTGGCCTCACACAGCTGCTAAAATGCCAGGGTTTAGAGTCACTGGAGCCAAACTTGGACTGTATGGATGGTGCTAAGAATGGACCTCTCTCTCTCTCTCTCTCTCTCTCTCTCTCTCTCTCTCTCTCTCTCTCACACACACACACACACACACACACACACACACACACACACACACACACACACACAACAATTTAAAGTACCCTACAATAAGTGTTACTCAGGAAGTACTCTTACAACTCGCCTCTTTCCGAGATCTCTTGAGCCTCGTCCTTGAATGTGTGTGTGTGTGTGTGAGAGAGAGAGAGAGAGAGAGAGAGAGAGAGAGAGAGAGAGAGATTTACAAAAGGGAAGCTCGCCTTTCTGCATTTACATTATATAACCATAAAGAAAACGCCAGTGAAGGTACACACACACACACACACACACACACACACACACACACACACACACACACACACACACACACACACACACACACGTACATTTATAGCGTCAGTGCTGAAACTGTTAGCACCATACTACCAGCACTATATAACGTAATTTTCAATAGATTTATCGTAATGAAGTTAGGAGTCTCAGTTTTCTTTTCTGTATTTGAAATTCGATTCTCCAAGAAGGTGGGTGTCCTAAATACGCCTGATGCTGGCCGGCCACACACCCTGCTGACTCCTGGCCACGGCAAGGAACCTGTGTGATTTATACAAATGTAAAACCAGATGAAATTATTGCAGTCCATTTCAGTTTCATATTCACATTTGTATTTGTTACTGTGTATTGCCCATGTATTCCAGGAAGCCCTGTACGTTGTTGAGTGATAATCATGTAACCACCAAAATGGAGGCCTGGTGGTCTAGTGGGCTAAGTTGCTCCAATAGGTTGTGGCCCTAGCGGGCTGAAATCTAAGAGAGGGTTGGGGATAAATGCTCACGTACTGCTGTTCAGGGAAGACTGACTTGTCACCCTTGCCTTAAGTGTCTGTCCCAGGACTATACGCTCGTGATATGGTCACGAAGGATATGTGACGGATGAATGGATGGATGGCAACTGATGTTTTAAAACATACGAAAACTTGTTATATCGTCGAGATCTTGAAAGCAGTCACAGATATTTTGATAATGTGGTGTGCAGGGAGTTGTGTGCATACATACATATGTGTAGTACGCCAGAAAAAAAATGTGCGTCAAAGTCACCCGTCCTTAGTACATGCCATTATGTTCCAATTCAGCAGGAAAGATGACGGAGGAGATAACCTAACCAGACGCCTCTTGTCCTCCTTAAACCCTCTCAAGCCTCACCGGGAGCTCAGTGATAAAATGTTAAACAATAACCCTTTCATGATGGGAACGCTTCTATAAAAAAAGCGAATGACAGACGATTTACTTTATCTGAGTGTGAGTCATACAGACCTATATAGGAGTGTTAATGCTAGCACCATTAACCCTGTCATGGTCGGGGGACCTCAATCATATTCTAGTTACGAGCAAGCAAGCAAACTTAGCGAAGCGATAATTACTCCACTTTCAGCTGAGAAATGAGAGGCCCAACACGACCCGGCCCGGCCCGACACGACACGGCCTGGCCCGACACGACACAGCCCAACCGCAATGGTTTTCAGAGGCTAAAAACTTTTCTACTGTGTGAGTTAAGAGAAGCGATTCTTTCAGCAGGTAGTAGATACATTCAATAAATTTTGTTTTTAGTTATGTATTTATTCATGAGACCAAAAAAACCCACTGGAATCCCAGCTTTCCAGGGGAATGTACCGAGGGCTTCAATTCCTGTGCTCCACTACGAAGTCGATTTAAAGCACTATGAAAATGACATAGGTAAGGTATGAATTGTTTTTCACTTTCATATGTTTATTGCCGAGCGCTCCCGTATGTGTGTGTGTGTGTGTGTGTGTGTGTGTGTGTGTGTGTGTGTGTGTGAGAGAGAGAGAGAGAGAGAGAGAGAGAGAGAGAGAGAGAGAGAGAGAGAGAGAGAAAAAAAACGTGAGAAAGTAAATATTTTGCTCAATTATTCTTCTGTTATCGTTCAACTACCCCACCAGACGCGTTGAAAGTTAACACCAAGATGAAATATGATGATAGGCATATGTATAAATGCTCGCTCGCTCGTCACGAGCCCACAAAGCTCACTTGACTGGTTAATCCTAGCAGAATTCACTTAGCCAAGAGTGGGTCGTGGGAACCTGAGTGTTAAGATCAGTGTTATTTCCAGTGATCTCTGGCGGGTAGTGTGTGCTGAGTTTTGTGCTACAACAGTGGTGCCACATGTTACCTTCTTTATGGCGGGGCGAAGAAGGAACCAAAGGTCAAAAGTCCACAGGAGTGTTCCTCCCAAGGAAAAAAAAAAAAAAATAGAGCCACATTCAAGAACCTGTGTGTTCGTCCAGAATGAAATCACTAAAAAATCACAGAAGAAACATTTGCTTAGCCACCACAGTACACTCAGGTGGCTTATTTTCTATTTTATTCTCACTCTCTGCAGACAAATTTGCTTAGCTTAGAATTTTTGTCAATAATGAATGAGTTAGATAAATCCTTCAGTGACTCGGTTAATAAAGAAACAATTCCTAATCTGAACAATCGAGTTTGGAGGCAGCAAAAATAAAGCAAACAAACATACGTCACATAGATAGAAGGTTAGGAACACATGTGCTTCACATAGATAGAAGGTTAGGAACACATGTGCTTCACATAGTTAGAAGGTTAGGAACACATGTGCTTCACATAGTTAGAAGGTTAGGAACACATGTGCTTCACATAGTTAGAAGGTTAGGAACACATGTGCTTCACATAGTTAGAAGGTTAGGAACACATGTGCTTGTCAAACTTCCATATACAGTATGTTGTCAACACTTACTAGGTGTTTACTGGTATAAGACTGGATACCTTAACTACTTCCTTAACAGGTTCATAAGAGCTTCGAATTAATTTAAATTTAATAATGAGGTGTAACTAGGCCTATATACTACACATCTTGGCCAAAGTGTGCAACATTATAAAATTGCTACAACAAATATGCTCACATTACAGGAATGTTATACTGCAACTTCAAATCCTCCTTTTGCTCTAGGGAAGTGGGACAGCAGGCTAACAGTATAATATATATATATATATATATATATATATATATATATATATATATATATATATATACACTCGCATATCTGTATATTTGCTTGCATGCAGCTGCCTGTTGAGCATCTTTTTGTTTCTGCACGTGTGTGTGTGTGTGTGTGTGTGTGTGTGTGTGTGTGTGTGTGTGTGCGTGTGCGTGGTGAGGGCGTGGTGTATGGTGTGGGCGTGGGATTTGGCCATTGTGACCATATAGGCCAGAGGACCACCACTTGTGACCACCACCACTTTCTTACCTCTCACCATCCTCTGTCTGTGTGTCTGTCTGTCTCTGTCTGTCAGTCTGTCTGTCTGTCTCTCATGGCCAGTAATCCCATCTTAAATGTCGCTGCTCTGTAAATCCCCCCAGGCCAAACACAGCACCACTCTCGTTGCTTTAATCCCCCAGGGGTGAAGGGTGAGGTGGAGGGAGGAAGTGGAGGGTATTTTTCTAAGTATAATCTCTCTCTCTCTCTCTCTCACTTTATTTTTCTTTTCCTAGCCCTGGTTGTTGGTTTATTCTAATACTCTTTGTGGCTGTGCGGTTACAGTGAATACGAACATTTTGTAGTTGATATAAATGCATTTGTAAAATATTGGAGTTATTGTTTGTCAGGGTGCGGTGGTACAGGATTTTCAGCATTGGGCGGGGAGGGTGGGGTCGAGTAGGCAGGATGGGCTGGGGTGAAGGCTGGTTGGTAGGGTTCAACAAGGGAAGCACGCCGTGTGGATATTGGCACTGCAGGTCACCCGGTAGTCCAGGCATCGGCTATTATGATGCTCGCCCCACCGGAGCAAAAATGCGTGGGGTTGGTGGAGATGAATGAGCTGGATGGGCTGGGAAGGTGGCGGTGGGGCCTGTCGGGGGAAACATACCGTGTGGAATGGATGTAATAGTGCAGGTTGAGTGGTATGGTGTAAGGCAAAGGTGCGGGAGTAAAGGAAAATGGGTGGGGTGATGCCACGGCCAGAAAATCAGTGGATGAAATGGACTATGTTGCGGGTGGTGGACGGTAGATCAGGGGAAGATGAGCACTCCCTGCAAAGATGGGTGTTGGAGGAGTTAGAGGAATGTGTGTATGGTAAGAGAGTGTTATAAAAAGGTAAGAGTATGTGGACAGGAGCGGAAGGAAGGGGAAGGATGGTGGTGGGACTGATAGGGCAGGGGCGTGGACAACACTCTCTGTTGTTGTTGTCATTATTGTTGTTGTTACTTAACCTCAGTCTACCGGGTCGAGCAGGCTCGTCGGCCGCAGGTCAGCAACTACTTCTATAGGACCATCCTACAGGTACAGTACAATATACTGTACACCGGGCCTGGAACCGGTGATCCCTTGTGGTAGACAGACGATTTAATTCAGTTTAGGATATTTTCTTCTGGAGGGGTTAGATACATCGTTCATTAGGTTATTCACTACTAAGGTGCTCTCCCTATACGAATACACTGGTCTGGAGGCAGCAAGGGTAAGGCACAAGAGACATCCTTAGACTAGGCGGATGAATCCATTAGGCGGATGGACGGCGTAAGGAGTCTCGGTGAAATGAGGATGAGATCTCTGAGGCATGATCACAGTATTGCCTGGAATTTAGTGCGTCTGTGAATATGACGCATTTATCATTACTATCACCATTATCATCATCATCATTATTATTATTATTATTATTATTATTATTATTATTATTTTATTACTATTGTTGTTGTTGCTACTAACATTCTTCTTCTTCTTCTTCTTCTTCTTATTATTATTATTATTATTATTTTTATTTTTATTATTATTATTACATATGTCAAGCTACAGAATGTGGTGAAATTTTTTGGGCCTATCAGGTAGAGCCAGGATTCCGTTGGCTTGAATGATGAGTGAATGGAAGAATGACCCACTGAACTGGGCAAACTAGGGCTGTCTGGACGCTGCTATTCCTCACCCTGCCATAGGGTGGGAAAGGAGATCCGTATGATGATGATGACAATGATTATTATTATTAGCAGTATCTTCATTCTTGCTGTTGTTTATATTATTATTATTATTATTATTATTATTTTGCTGTTATGATGATGTTGATGATGATGATGATGATGATGATGATGATGATGATCATAATTTTTGTCGTTGTCGTTGCCGTTGTTGTTGTTGCTGTTGTTGTTATTCTTGCTGTTGTCGTGTAAAAGTGGGTAGAGAGAGCAGGAAAGTGAGGATGGACAGAGAAGGGTGGGAGGTGTGGGGTGGGATGAGGGAATGTCTGGACGGAGGAGTACACCCGGTGAAAATGAATGTTGCAGACTGGGTGGTATGGACGGAATTAAGTCTGTAATCAAAGTGTTCTCCAAGAAGAAAACGAAGAACAAGATGAAGAAAAAGAAGAAGAAGAGGAAGAAAGTATACACAGGCACTTCTCTTATAACCAATATCTTGTGATTTGCCTCTCCTCATCCCTTCAATCCGATGTCGCATTTATCAAGTACCGGTACATTTTTACTACTTTAGACGCCTGCATGGACAAATGAAGACTGTATCTATCCTCTCCCGTGCGACAAACCTCTCCTGAAGCGAATAAAATCGTCTAGGGGCAGCCAAAAAAACATGAAAAATACATCACCAGAGAGAAGAGGTTAAAAGGTGTGCTGAGAAGAGTGACGGAAATGACACACACTATTAGGCATCTTTAGTGTGAACAGAGTGTGAGAGCATTAGCCTTGCATTCACTAGGGAGGCGTAGAGGCAGAGGTGATTTAACTGAGGCCTTTAAATGGACGAGAGATTTAAATGTAGAAAATAATAAGGTCCTGAAAGTGAGCTGAAGGCCAGGACATAAATAAATGGTGTGTGTATGTGTGTGTGTGTGTGTGTGTGTGTGTGTGTGTGTGTGTGTGTGTGTGTGTCAGGAACTATAATAGCCAGTGATTCTACGGTCGTAATGTAGTATTTTGAAAGTAAGTAAATGAGGGTGAATAGGCTAGTGAAATAATGGAAGATGCAACTCTCTCTCTCTCTCTCTCTCTCTCTCTCTCTCTCCCAGCAGTACACAAGGCGGTATTAACATCGGGTATGCTGGCTCGTCAACTTGGGGAGGCGTCACGATGTCTCCCCGCCCTTACAAGGACTCGGGGCGGGGAGAGGCAGGGCAGGGGCAGGAGGGGGAGGGGGAAGGGGAGAGGCAGAGAGGAGGGAGGAAAGGGGGAGGGAGAGGGGCAGGAGGAGGGATAAGAAGGGAGTGAGGGGGAGGGTGGAGGGGTAGGGAGTGAGGGGGAGGGTGGAGGGGTAGGGAGTTATGGGGAGGGGTGGAGGGGTAGGAAGGGAGTGTGGGGATGGGTGGAGGGGTAGGAAGGGAGTGAGGGGAGGGGTAGGAAGATAGTGAGGTGGAGGGGAAAGAGGGGGAAAGGAATGAGGGGAGAGGAGGGGTAGAGTCTGTTGGGTTAACGAGGAGGAGGGGACAGGAAAGAGGAGAGATGGAGGGATACAAGGAGGTTGTGTGAGAAGAGACAGAGGCAGAAGTGTGAGAGACAAAAGAGTACAGTGGGAGGGAAGGAGAGGAGAAAGGGATGTGAGGGATGGGAAAGAATGGCATAAAAGTGTCAGGGTAGGGAAAGATGGAGGAAGGGATGGGGAGGGGAAGGAGGGGAGAGAGAGAAAGATTGAGGGAGACAGGCGTGTACGAGTAATGGAGAGGAAGGGAATGCGAACTGGAGTAGTGTGAGAGAAAGATGGAAGGAGACAGTGCAGGAGTAGGAGGGTAGTGGAGATTGGAAGGACGGGGAGAAGAGATATGCAGACAAATGTGTAGCGGTGGGGTAGAGGTGGAGGGAGTGAAGGGGTGAGGGTGAGGGGGGTTGGGGAATGGGGAGAGGCTGCTGAGGGAGAGAGAAAAGGTGGAAGAAAACAGACTTGGGAAAATGAAGGAGAAAGGAGAATGGGATGAAGAAGGGAGAGGGGAGAAAAGAAATGGAGGGAGACAGATGTATGTAAAAGCTAGAGAGGAAACATGCGTATGGAAGAGGCGTAAAGACAGAGGAAGACAAAAGGACTGTGGAAGTGCACGAGAGAGAGGCCGATGGGGGGTTGTGGGGAGGGGGGAGGAGGAGAGGGGAGAGGAGAAAGGTCCGTGAGGCGAAATACTTGGAGAGTTAGGGAGGGGCCGAAGAAGAAAGGGGGAGGAGTAATGAGAAAGAAAGGCTGGAAGGAGAGAGGAGAAGGAGAGAAAAGGAAAAAGGGAGAGAGGAGAAGGAGAGAAAAGGAAAAAGGGTAAAGGGAGAGGGAAAGGACAGAATTTAATAATTTAAGTTTCCACTGTGAACAGCGTATAACACTAATGCCTTCTTCTTTGCTATCCTTATCTCATTCTAGTAGTTCAGTTACTTTTCTAGGAGCTGCCTAGCATGGGCCAACCGGCCTACTGCAGTTATCCTCTCTTCTTATGTTCTTATGTTCTTAATGCAAGGCTTCTTGATCCGGGAACAGCACGTACTCGTCTTAGGTACAAATATCTTAGGAGACTGCTGATCCAGAGGCTGTTCGCTCCTCACGTGAAACAATCCAGCTAAAAGCATGTAAATTCCCTGCATGACACAGTGCATCACATGGTATATTAGTGTAAACTTATGAAAGTATAGGGTGGAGACACAGGGAAAATGTCATTTCTGTTACTGTGATTTATAGAGATGCGATGAGGAAACGGGGATAATTAAAGATGCCTTACGTGAGTTCCCTGGGTTTTGTTAGCCATGATAACTTACTTGATCTGTCGTGATTGGCAAAATATCCATGTATCCCCAGCAGTTGTGGACACTGCCATTATCAGGGACATCGGTATGTGTTCACAGGACTGTGTGTACGTCTGTGCAAGTGCATCAGGTACAACGCTGCAAGATTGTTTACCTGTATGATGTTTTGCCTACTCTATATGCATACAGAAATATTTATATCTATCTGTCTATCTATCCATCTATCTATCTATCTAATCTATTTATCTATCTATCTTTATATATATATATATATATATATATATATATATATATATATATATATATATATATATATATACTTGTATAACTTGTGGCAGATGGAGTGATGTGCACGTATACCAGGAAACTTGGATGTGTTGCATAACTGTACACTACGTGGAATGTGATTGCTGACATCCGCTAGTGTTTGACAAGAGAAGAGACAGAGGAAGGAGAGAAGGAAGGAAAGAGGTGAGGAGATAAGTAAAAGAAGATAGAAGGATGTTGTGCATATGGGGGGGGGGAGAGTGAAGAGATGGGAGGAAACAGGAGTGTAAAAGTAGGAGGAGGGGTGGGGGGTGGAAGGCGGGAGGGGAGGACTGCCAGGAAACAGACGGAGCGAAAGAGAAATATGGGAGTGAAGAAGTTTAAATCCCCTCTGTATGAGAGTATGGGGAGGGGATTGTGGAAAAGGGGAGGGGAGGAAAGGAGATTTGAGGAGAGGAGAGGTGGGGAGAGGAGGTGGGGAGAGGGGAGGAGAGCCTGCTGGATGCGTGTGGTGGTGTACAGTAGATGGGGAGGAGAGATGGAGGGAGGAAAGTGGAAGCTATGTGGAGAGAGATGGACTAGAGAGCTAGAGAGGTAAAAATAAAGATGGGGGAGAGTGAAGGGCAAAGAGGGATGGGTGAGGGAAGGGTGAGGGGGAAGGATGAGGGGAGGTTGAGGGCAGGAGGAACGAGGGGTGGGGAAGGGGAGGTGTAAGTGATATATAAGAGAAGCCAACAAGTTACAGAGGTAGATTAGATGAAGGAGCAAGATTAAGGAGAGAAAATGATGGAGGTAAAGGAGAGGCAGGTAGCAGGGAGGGGAGAGGCCTTATACCTTCAGTATTTCTCATTTCAATCAGTCCTCCACCGCACCATTTTCCCCTCTTGGGTCTCCTGTACTTAACTCTGGTCTTTCAGTGGTTCAGGAGGGTGTGGAGAAAGTAATCCGGCTTATTTCAAACGGATTTCTTCGCGTGTCAGCTGAAGGAAACTTACAGAGAGAGAGAGAGAGAGAGAGAGAGAGAGAGAGAGAGAGAGAGAGAGAGAGAGAGAGAGACGAAGACAGGAATTAATTTTAAAAGTTATGGACAACTCTCCTAGGATGAGACTTCCAGCGAGACATAAATATCACGAAGAGAGCTGGTGTGTGTGTGTGTGTGTGTGTGTGTGTGTGTGTGTGTGTGTGTGTGTGTGTGTGTGTGTGTGTGTGTGTGTGTGTGCTTTCCGCTCCACTCCTGACCTTTGTGCTACAGTGAATCAACAATACATACAGACAGAGGGCACGTACAGACACAGCCCTGCCTCATGTCCGTCTCCAGTCCTGTGTTATATTTTCCAGTGTCATTACGTCTTTCATTTCTCTCTCTCTCTCTCTCTCTCTCTCTCTCTCTCTCTCTCTCTCTCTCTCTCAGGGCCAGATTAACAAAAAGCATTTATTTGAAGGTCAAGGAACTGAGGCTAATGAAGGATTAATTACTTATGGTTAATGAAAGGTGAATTATCCTGGGTTATTAGGTTAAAGTGAGTTAAATGCCAAAGGTAAAGGTGAGAGCAGGTTAATTAAGCCTCAATTATCCGAGTGTAAGTCGGTGAATTGGATTGTTTCGAGACGTGATGGAGAGGCGGACGTGTAATTGCCCTCGGGTGATGCTGGGGGGGGGGGAGAGAGATGGGTGAAAGGAGGAGAGATGGAGAGAAAGGTGGGAGGAGGGAGGAGAGAAAGGTGGGTGGAGAATCTTGGAGGGAAACTTGGAGAGAAAAATGGAATGAGACAAAACGGAGGAAGCTATGCAGTGACGTGGAGAGAAGATGTGGAGGGATGAGTGGAGAGAAAATGTGGAGGGAAAGGTGGAGAGAAAATGTGGAGGGAAAGGTGGAGAGAAAATGTGGAGGGAACGGTGGAGAGAAAATGTGTAGGAAAATATGGAGTGAAAATATTGAGGGAAACATGGAAAGATAATGTTGAGGAAAAAGTGGAGAGAAAATGTGGAGAGAAGAGTGGGAACAGGAAATATGGAGGGAAAGGTGGAAAGAGAGAGAGAGAGAGAGACGATTTTTAACAATATAGGTAACAATTCAGCGTTGAAATACCAGTACACACACACACACACACACACACACACACACACACACACACACACACACACACACACACATCTGTTTACCATGTGTGGAAGCAAGATAATTTGCTAAAATGCTGGACTAAGCAGTAACCCACCTTTCTCGTTGATTACACTCACTCGATGTACTGACTCAACACTGAGTGCAAAGCCAAATGGGTTATTTACTTAGGATACCCTTTATTACGCTGGGTGGTAACCATATAGCTAACACATGGACGCTCTCCAATCGAATGTGGCACATATAAGTTCGAGTCGAAAGGGTCGTTGGGGCTTAGTGATCACGTAATGCCATTCAGGGACGAGCAACTAGTCACTCTTGCATTAAAAGTTTGAACTGTGTAGTGTAGCCTCGGCCTCCTGTGCATCTGATAATAAACGATGAAGCAACAGAACAGACCTTTCTAAAAAGCAAAGGTCAATTGCTCTGGCAGGGACAGGGAGGAAAGGTGTATAAAAATATCCAGCGATCTCTGAGGAAAGTGTCACCAGCATCCCACACAAACTGACTGACTGATTTACATGCAGTGTGATGATGACGATGATGATGATGATGATGACGATGACGATGATAGTGGTGGTGGCGTTGATGATTATGGTGATGATGATGATGGTTGTTGTGGTCGGGGTGATGATGATGATGATGATGGCGGTGGTGGTGGTGGTGGTGGTGGTGCATACTCAAATTACATCTAGTCCTCACAACCTCAAGACCAATTGCTGACAGGGAAAGGGAGAAATAATGTGTGCAAAAACATCCCGGTGTGAGACTGGAGGGCAAGCCGAGCCTCCCATACCAGTTCATGAAGTCGCTGTCAATGAGCTGCATAAAACTGGCTATACTGGGCAAAATGAAGTGAAAAGTGTGCATTTGGTAGGCTGGGAGGCAGGTCAGATAGCCTTTAACACTCTTGCTGATGCTGGTTTCCCTGTGCCAAACATGTGAATCGGGCGAAAGTCAGAATGGTTTATACAGAGTCGCAGCAAAATGACTGAATACCATTTTAGTAATCATCGTATCCTTAATGTAAATAAACTCCAATGGAAGGAATATGAAACAAAGGAAAGTTATTTAAAATGGATGGTAAAATAACGTATGAGAGTCCTTTAATTCCCAGTACTAGAAAATTTACATTTCGTTGATAGGAACAGGAAGGAAAAGTATCTAAAATTATCCAGTGGTCTTTGAGGAAGGTGACCGCATCGCCTCACTCTGGTTCATAAATTCCTTTATAACGTTTAATAAAATGATATCGTAGTAGTATTAGTTAAATCCTTAGGGATCGCTTGTCATAGGAACAGGCGAGGGACCATGTCTAATAATATCCACCGATGAGAAAGGAAAGTGACCCCAACCCCCCTGACTGGCTCATTACTCATCCCACCGCCTGTCACCGCCTCATTAACAGCTGTGGGTGTTGTGTTGTGGTGTGGTGTGGTGTGGTGTGGTGTGGTGTGTTGTAGTGTGATGTGGTGTGGTGCGGTGCGGTGTGGTGTGGTGTAGTGTGGTGTGGTGTGGTGCGCTGTGCAGTGGCATGATGTGATGTGGTGTGGTGGACGCCGGGTCAGAAAGCATTTGCGAGCCAACTGAGATATGTGGGGGGGGGGGTGAGAACAGGGGAGACAGTACTAATTTAGAGACAAAATTGATGTGATGAGAAACCAGTCCAAGAAAAGAGGGTAAAAAAAAAAAAAAGAAATAGTGTCTAAGCACCTTAAGTGACAAGGTGAGTAGAAAGCTCACTTGTGATGTGGGGTGAAGGCGATGCAGGAATATAACTGATGTACGAGCCCGCTGATTGTATGGGCCGCTTAAGTGGCAAAAAGTAATGTATAAAAACCATGAGTGGGCCAAAGGATTGAATGAGTGGTTTGAATGATGGTGCTGTGAGAGAGCTAATACATGAACAACTCTGAGTGATGAGGTGCGGGCAAAACTAATGCATGTGTCCGTAGAGTGGGCAAAACTAATGCATGAACCCGCTGAGTGAGGAGGCGTGGATAAGACTGCTGGTACCGTCACTTTCCGCCCTGCCTGGCCCACATGCATCCCACGACTCACGGGACAACGAACTCGGCCAATATGGACCATCAGGCGTTCTTTGCCCTACATACCACGATCCTGAATCATTAATTAATTTAAGGTGAATCCCTATCGTAACTAAGAGTTTTCATGATGAAAGGAGAGTACATAATATTTCCCTGTCTCTTGTGCTTCCTGTTTAAAGACAGAGTATTTTGTACTTGCAAGAAGGAGGAAGACCTATGAGGTGGAGCCAGGATTTGTGGCTTATATGATGTGTGAATGACTGTGTGACCCATTCCATTGGATATGCTGTTTATAGTTCTCTAAACTTCTTAATTTATGATTTTTTTTTTTCTGGATTCTGCTTCACAAGGAAAGGAGAATGAATATCTTCCTGTGTCTCTTGTTCTTCCTCCTGAAACAAATAATAGTTACGAAAAGAAAAAGTTTCCTAAACTGTCTTGTGAATGTCACCTCTGCTGTGTGGCTGAACCTTGGGGAAAATTTTGCCTTTCCTCCAGCTGGTTATTTGGGTTAGACAAAGACGACAAAGGAAGAGGTCGTCTGCCTCAGTCACCCTCGCGCAGTCGATGGGTATAAATGTAATAATTGAGGAAAAATAAAATGGGTAAGTTTAGGGTTTGTTGTGACGTGGGTGGTGTGGGAATGTTAGAGAAAGCGTGCATAAGTGTGTGGAGTAATGTGGTGTGGGGATTGTTGATGGGTGGTGTGCAGATCTACGAGAAACTGTACATGAGTATATGGGGAGTGATGTATGTGCTGTGATGGTGGGTGGTGAGGAGGTGTTCAAGAAAGTGTACATGAGTGTTTGAGGTAATGTGGTGTGTGCTGTGACGTGTGTGGTGTGGGGATGTTAGAGAAAGTGTACATGAGTGTGTGGGGAGTGATGTGGTGCCAGCCTGCCGTGTGCCTGAATAAGGGTGGCCGGGCTTGCTTGGCCTCCTACACAGGCGAGGATGGTGAAGGGACGCTGTATACAAGTGCAAAGGTGAGTGTGGAGCTGTGTCATTGTGCTGCTGTGGGAATGTGGTGGGTGAGTGTGGTGATGTGGCAACGTGGTGAGCAAATGTGGTGGTGTGGGAGTGTGGTGAGTGAGTGTGGTGGTGTGGCAGTGTGGTGAGTATAGTGGTGGTGTGGGAGTGTGGTGAAGTGCTGAGCATCTGTGGTGGATTGTAAGGTGCTGTGTGAGTGTGGTGGTAGTGTGTGTGTGTGTGTGTGTGTTTTGTGTGTGTGTGTGTGTGTGTGTGTGTGTGTGTGTGTGTGTGTGTGTGTGTGTGTGTGTGTGTGTGTGTGTGTGTGTGAGGTGAATTACCGATTTTAACAAGTATAAGGTGCATGTGACTGTCAACAACATGATGACGTGCAAGTGAGTGTAAATATGAGTTTGTCGCTGTGAGCAGTGGTGCGAACGAGTGCAAGTTGAGTGTGAGGGGTGGTGCGAGTTAGTACAAGCATGTGTGTGAGTGTGAGTGTGAGCGGTGGTGAGAGTTAGTGTAAGCATGTGTAAGTGTGAGTGTGAGCAGTGGTGCGAGTTAGCAAGTATGAGTGTGAGTGTGAAGGCAGGGGCAAGGAGGGGGCGGGGCTGGGTTGGGTTGACACGTCTCTCTGTCACTGTCACCGCCACCAGTTCCCCACTCCCCTCACCCCCCGCCTGGGTCATTACTAACCTGTGGGCGTACCTGGCGCTGGAGGCCACACAGGGCGGCGGCGAGCCTTTACCACTGGCACTGGCACTGGACCACCAAATAGGGCTCAGGACTGGGCTGCTGTATTCACACAGGAGGCTGACGGCAATGTCAACAACTCGGTGAGGTGCAGTGCGACAGTCATATTATAGGCATCTCAACGCCTCCAACTGGGAAGTGTTCGCATATTAACAGCCTTGCCAGAATGTGTCAGGATTTTAGGAGAAATATAAAAGAGGAATGAGAAGGTCTTGTACCACTTTTGGTCACCAGTATCAGCAGGAGCCTGAAAATGGCAATATCTGATCATATTAATATTAATTATTAAAAAAAGGTACAGTATTTCATTGGCCATCGCCATAGTCCATGGTATCTGTTTAGCAATAAACCTTGGTGGCGGAAAGGGAAGAATTTATTCATGACATTCAGATTGTACATATTCCCCCTGAAACATGGATCTGAAAAAGTCGTGTGTTAGTATCAGTAAAAATCTGATTATATGTGAAAAATAAAAAGGAATCGATTCTGTTTTAAACACAGTTATTCATGTATTTTTAGGCAGTTCAGTTTCCGGGTACATCCGACTGTAGCGGTATATTAACCTTTACAGTGCCTGTGACACACACACACACACACACACACACACACACACACACACACACACACACACAGTTCATGCTATGCCCACTCTAAGACTGGACCTTCTCTTCTGAGAGAAAGCGATAGGCAGAATCAACCCATCCCTGCTGGTGAAGTACTAATGAGGAAGATGTGTGTGTGTGTGTGTGTGTGTGTGTGTGTGTACAACGAAGGTCAGTTTTCCAGCGGTGAATACTGTGTTGTAGAGTTGTGGTAAAACGTTTGCTGTGTCACCTTTGATGTCACCTGTCAGCCAGTCCGTAACCCTACACACCATATACCGTTACATCATCACATTTCAAACCTTTGCATCCTTCACCTAACATATCAGTGAATTTCTCTTCATTGCACATCTGTTTTCTTCCTCTCCGTCACGTTCCCTTCTCTCCCCACTACTCCCATCCCGTTCCCGTCCCCCCAGCCGTCAAGTCTCACCCCAGTTCCCCCATCCGACCTCACCCATCCATCAATCAACAACAAGCTGTTTAATGAAGTGTGTGTGTGTGTGTGTGTGTGTGTGTGTGTGTGTGTTTGTGCACTCGCGGTGGAAGCACATTACCTTTAAAATGCGCCTGGAATCACTTTAGAAATGCTGTGTTGAAAGTTTGCGAGATAGGAAGCATACCGCGGAGATCAATCCTGTGGGGCCAGTGAAGAAATAGTTTTTTTTTTATATCCACCTTCACTTGGGGGAAAATGTGTGTCTTTTTGCAGTTTATTTTATTGAGCTGGGTGACAGAATACAACAATACTATGGCTCTACGTCCTTTCCATGGGACTTCCTCGTAACTGGCGTCATATTCTTGTGTTATTCCTCTGTTACAGCTCAGTAGTCAAGCTATGGGGATGACAACTCTAAGCCAAGTTGAAGTGGACGGCTTATAGCAGGGTGTAAGGATGAAAGTTGTGAGAATTTAGTGGCTGGAAGAAGAGGCACACCAAGAACGAGATGAAGGACCAAAATAAGAAAGTAAGGAAGGAGGATGTGTGGTGGGATGAAGGGACAGTGGTAAGGGTGAGACAAACGCTCCTGGATATCCTTAGTGTCAAGCCACCACTCACAGGAGGCTGTGTGAGGCAAAAGCATGATGGAGTAGAACTGCATGTGTGTGTGTGTGTGTGTGTGTGTGTGATGATAGTGAGATACAATGGTGCTGAACATCATCACACTGCATCGTGTATGTAATGGCTTTTTCAGTGTCTTATTTGGGGTGTAAAATTAACAGTGTACGTCTCACTCAGTTAGCTTAAGTATGGATACTCGTACGTGTAGTTATTGTAGTTATTTCCCTCCGCCAGGAAGTGTATGTTTTTGCCCACATTGGTTGGTTCGTCTTTGTCTGTCTGTCTGTTAGCAGGATTACTAAAAAATTTATAGAAGGATTTTGCTGAATTTCATTTGGAGTGGTTAAGTATGGCCCAATGAACGATTGATTAGGTTTTGGTTGTGGTCCGGAAATTATTGTTTGTTTGTACACACCATGTCTCTAAAAGTTCTCAATGAATTTCAATGAAATTTTGTGGAAGGGTGGGCCATGGGCCAAGAAAGAATTGATTAATTTGGGGGGCTGATCCGAACCCGGATCCGGACCCTACCGAACAGTATCTCCAAAAGTTCTTAATGAATTTCAATGAAATTTTGTGGAAGGATGGGCCATGGGCCAAGAAAGAAGTGATTAAATTTTGGGGCGGATTCTGATACGGTTCAGGCATTGGTGGAGGTATGCGCTCTCTGAGTGCTTTCTAGTTCATAATTATCTGTATCCAGTCATTCACCCCCCTCTCCCCCCCCCTCTCTCTCTCTCTCTCTCTCTCTCTCTCTCTCTCTCTCTCTCTCTCTTTTTCTCTCTCTCTAAAATAAATAAATAAATGTATATATGTTCTTCCTTTGTATCCGACCTTGGGTACAGACTAACAGTTTGTGCCCTGAGTCCCCGCAGTCCTCCTACGCACCATTAAAAAATGACACGATACACTCACACGCCACAGCTTGGGTGCTAACACGGAACCTTTGATACGCCAGTGCTGCCTCATTCAAAGCCGACGTGACGGTATGAGCGGGGAGGTTTATGAGAGAAGTCAGTGAGGCTTGTGGGAGATCATTTAAGTCTGAGCTGAATCAATATCCTCAAACTGTATCCTATCTTGTCATGATATCTCTCCCCCGATTTTACCATCAGCAGTCCTGTTGAAGCAGTAATTAAGTCCGTGTAATTCCAATACATCAAAGTGAACAGTATATTATTTGCAGCCCACACTCCTCCACATCTGCTCATTTACACACACACACACACACACACACACACACACACACACACACACACACACACACACACGCATCCCTGCCCCGCTGACACACAAGGGAGGAGTGCATGGGGGCTGGATGGGGTGTGGTGGTGGTAAGGAACAAGCAGCACCACCACCACACACCTGGCCCCCCACACACCTGCGCCATACAAGGACAGGTGTACAGCCGCCACCACCACCACTACACCTGTCCTACCCTGGCTCGTATTCACGTTGCCATAAAAGACTGCGCAACACATCTTCCTTAGCGATCTATTTTGCACCATAACACTTCCTTGAATGCAAAATATATCTTTCCTTATTATCGACCTGGGCAGCATCAATAACATACAAGAGAGGGATAAGGCGAAATAGGCCAAAATAAATAGCAATGCGAAAGGTGTTAGGGCCTCTACTAAGCCACTGGGAATACGGCCGACTCTATATATGGCTTTACACTCCACCCTCTTGCCCTCTTATGGTCCTTCATCGCAGTTTCCCGTTTATTTCTCTTCGCTTGGTATCTGGCCTCTTTTTTTCTTTTTCTTTTTTTCTACTTTTCCTTGTTGCCACTTTCACTCTTACTTCCACTCTCACTCTCTGCTCTCTTCATCCTCCCCCCTTTCCCCCGTCTCTCGTCCAGTTTCTCTCTCTCTCTTGTCTAGTTTTGTCCTTTGAATATCTCCATTTTCTTATTTACCCCTTCTGTTTCTTCCCCCTTTCCCTTAACTCTCCCTCCTTGAACGTTTTCCTTCCCTTTTATTCCTCCTCCTCCCCTTTTCTCTCTTCACTTTACTTCCTTTCTTCTATCCCATTCTGTCTCATGTTTTCCCAGTCTACCTCCTTCTCTCTTGTATTCTCTCTTACTTATCTCCTTCTTCTTCCTTCTTCTTTCTCTCCTTTCGTATCTCCATCTCTTTTCCTCTTCTTCCCTCGCATCTTCTCCTTCCCTCAGCATGTTCTTCCTCTTGCCAGTCTTCCATCTGTCTAGGTCGCTCCACCCACACTTCCTTTCCTGTCTCGTCCTCTCTTCCTGCTTTGTCTCTCCCTCGCCTTCCTTTTCTGCCGTAGTTTTGTTGCTTCCAGTCTTCCGCTTTTTTTCCATTTTCCATTCTCTCTTTTCGCACACTCCACATCTCTCCCTTTTCCTCTTTTCCGTCTCATTCCCTTGCCCTCCATTCCTCTTTCTCAGGTTTATGTCTTAGAATCTTCGTCCTGTCTTCCTATTTCTCTCTCCCTTTTCTCTTCTCCGTCCCTCTTTCTCGTCATATTGTCTTCTCTTCCTCTTTATCAGTTCTATATCTTCCAGTCAAATTTTTGTTCTTCTTTTTTTTTCTCTTAACATTTTGACCATTTCCTTAATCTTTCTCTGTTCTGCTCTTTTCTGTCTCCGTCTTGTTCCCTTCTCAGTTTTGTGTCTTTCCTATGTTCCCTTCTTCCCCCTTTATACTCCTTTTAATTTGCTCTTCATGTCCTCCTCTTTCCTTGCTTCTTTCTTTCAGTTCGTCTTATTACTCTCTTCCTCGTGTCTTCCTCTACCATATCGCTCCCAGTCCTCTCCCTGTCTTCCTTATGTCCTCCTCTCTCTCCTTACTCCTTCTCCCCGTCTTCTCCTCACCTCCTCCTCTTTCCTTCTTTCTCCACTCCATTTCTTCTCAGTTCTCTCCTCTTTCCAGCACCGTCCTCTCTCACGGTTAGCCTATATCTCTCCCACTACGTCTCTCACCGGGAAGGCGTAGAGTAATGAATGATTTAACTGAGGTGTTTAGGTGGGTGGAAGCATTAAATCGACATCGAGGGGGTGACCCGAAAAATCTCCACGTCGTTCTGTCCTCCACCATCAGGCTGTCCCTCCCTCCATCTCACACCACTCTCACCCCTACGCCTCTCCGCCCCGTCCCTCCGCCTCACCGTCGATCTCACGGACAGGACAGAACTCGAACAAAAGGTTTCATGCGAGGCAAATTCCGTTTCAGTAGGAAGTAAAGAGACAGGTAAGAAAATTAGGAACTGGTATGGGCATAGAGGAGTGATGAATGGCTTTAGTTATTCAGTGATACTGTTGATGCTTCTTGTGTTGCGTTTCAAGGACAGGCTAGATATGCATATGACGAGAATGGGTTGGGCATAGGACTTGTCATAGTCATTAAATAATAATAAAAAAAAAAAAAATTACTACCATCACTACTACTACTACTATTGTTATTATTATTATTATTATTATTAGTAGTAGTAGTAGTAGTAGTGGTAAGAGTAGTACCTCCTCCAACGAAGCTGGAGGTTATGTACTCACCCCTGTTTGTCTATTTGTGTGTTTGTTTGTTTGTCACAAGATACCTCCAAAGGTTAAAGATGGATCCAATGATATATTGTAGATATGTGAGTCATCAGCCATGGAAGATTTCAATAAATTTTGGTGGTGATCTGAGTTGTCTGGTAGAGGCGTTGGCGGAGGTATACGCTCTGTGACCGAGGATAGCTTATTATTATTACTATTATTATTATTATTATTATTATTATTATTATTATTATCATTATTATTATTATAACTATTACTATTATTATTATTATTATTATTATTATTACTATCACTATTATTAATGTTATCATTAATATGGTTCTTCTTCTTCTTCTAGTTCTTCTTCTTCTTCTTATTATTATTAGCATTATTACTGTCATTATCTTTTACTTTTCCAAAAGGTATACTATTATTATTGTTATCATTAATATGGTTCTTCTTCTTCTTCTTATTATTATTATTATTAACATTATTACTGTCGTTATCTTTTACTTTTCTAAAAGGTTCCCCAGAAGTAGTATACATTCCCAATTCATTCTTTTCTACAAAATTTCGATGTCGGTTTATATTAACTGCATGGTCTTCCTTCTCATTTCCTCTTACCAGTTTTAGCTGGACCTGCCGAGCATGGGCCAGCCTGGCTACTGCAGGTGTCCTCTTTTCCTGTGTCCCCTTCTGTCTTCCTTATGTCCTCTCCGCTCACTAACTTTTCCCCTTTTTCTCACCGTGTCCTTCGTTTTTCCCTTATTCTCTCCTTCAGTTCTCTCCTGCTCCCCACTCCTCCTCCTCTTCCAATCCTCCTCTCTCTGCCTCTCCATCTCTCTAACTCTGCCTCTTTCATCTGGCTGCACTGCGCCCCCTGACTCAGCAAGCAGATCCAGGCGTCTCCCTTCCTCAGGCTCCCTCTCTCCCTCCCTCCCTGCCTACCTCTTTCGGTATAGTGGGAAAGGGATGGGGGATGGGTAGTGGGGAGGGGATGGGGGATGGGTAGTGGGGAGGGGATGGGGGATGGGCAGGAAGGGAGGGAGTGATGTGCTGGGATGGCGGGAGTGTCTGGTATATTTTTGCCAGGTTCACCAGTGTTGGTATTCGGGCCGTACGGGTTCGCTCTTATATTGCACTACTGTACTTCTTTTTTTTTGGATGCCGTATTGTTGTTGCCTGAATATTTTGCTGAATTTTAAAGAGGCCTCTCATAGGGGTTAATACTGAACTCAGAATTGAAAGTGTGTGTGTGTGTGTGTGTGTGTGTGTGTGTGTGTGTGTGTGTGTGTGTGTGTGTGTGAGTGTGTGTGTGTGTGTGTAAATAAGAAAACTTGAGAAAGTAAATATTTTGCCTCCTGAGATATTTTTCTGATATTCTTCAACTACCTCACCAGAAATGTTGAAAGTTTACACCCAGATGAAATTATGATGATAGGCGTATGTATAAATGCTCGCACGCTCAGCACACGCTCACAAGACGCATTTTACTGGTAGTGTGTACTCGTATATTCAGAAATAAGATGAGTGACTTTAAAGTATGCATTAATATTGGCAGGTGGGATGGCACACTTTTTTTAGCTAAAATACTATTAGCAAACTTGCTCTTTCGAACACTTCCCACGTTTTTGAGTGTGGACGCGTGTAACCTAAAATGATACCAGTGCAAACTCTGTCAGTATTAGGACATAAACAGCATGTAAGACAATGTCAAGGTAGAATATGCAAAATAAATCGCTGAGGCGTGGGCGTTGTGAAGTCTCTTGTGACCGTGCCACTGGAAGCACCTCTCTCTGTCTCTGTCTCTGTCTCTGTCTGTCTGTCTGTCTGTCTCTCTCTCTCTCTCTCTCTCTCTCTCTCAGGTAGAATACTATATTATTTAACCACATCAGCTCGGGCACGAGTTATTATACAGTAGCATGTTCTTGGTACCTCCAGACGATTTTAAACCGCTGAGAGATCTGTTATAGCGAAAAGCGAATGAAAGCATGTCTGACCTCTCCTGTTTGGAAAAAAAAAAATCTAAGTAAAATTGTCTGGTGATGTCATGAAGGTAAGGAGTGGTTGGAAGAAGTTTAGGGATTTGTTGCCCCTTCCTCCGTGCGAAGGGGCCTTGTATGCTGCATGTGTTGTGAGTGGAATGCTGTACGGTAATGAGGCTTGGGTAACAAAGGAGGAGGATATTCGTTGGCTCAAACGTTCAGAGACGAGAATGATTAGATGGATGTATATTGTGTCCTTGAGTGACGAGTGGAGGGTGGAGGTTAGGATTGCGAATGTGTGTTTTTTTTTTTTTTAATAACAGAACAGAGGAAGGAAAAACAAATGGATAAAAAAAAAAATCCATACACCAGATTACTGGCCTCCTCCATTTATAAAATATTTGTAACAGTTGGCCTTGAACTGCTGTGGGTTGAAGTTTGGGAGGAAACAACTCCAGGGAAGCGAGTTCCAGAGAGATGCAGTTCGTGGAATAAAAGAATTCTGATAGGCAGAAGTTCTGGAATAAGGCTGAGTGACATTCCAGTCATGAGCGCTACCAGAGTTGAAAGGAAGACTGGTACTTGAATGTAAGTATTGTATGGATTGGGCATGTTGGGTGGATGGAGGAAGGTAAGTGACTGTGGAAGGTAAAATATATGAAGGTTGAGGGTAGAGCTGCGAGAGGAAGACTGAAAAAACAAAAACTGGGACTAGGTCAAAGAGAATGATCTCGGGGATAAACAGAGCGGCTGTCAGAGATCGAGCAGTGTGGGGAGCCGCTATTAGGTGACCAAGGCCCTTGCATACAAGCATATTGTAGTCTATAGAAATGAGCGATGAACGATGAATGCAAACAACGATATGACAGTTAAAGAAGTTAAAGCAATGCTGAGCGAAAGCCTTCTTTAATAGGGAATTTGACATGTGTGTGTCTTTAAATGAAGGGAAGTGGAAATCTATTTGTGAAACCGATTATAAGTAATTTTAGAATTAGCTGGAACTGTTTTTTTTTTTTTTTTTTTTTTTTTAAGTGTACGACTCTGGGCAAAGGCTTTAGGGCCTATTCCAAAGTCTCAGTATTCCTCCTTGGGGCCCATTAGTCCTCGTACATCTCCACATGTCACCACTTCGGCGCTAACACCCTCCATCCATATTGAATACATGCTAGGGTTGTCTCATACAGGACTGGTGTACTGGTAAGGTTCGATTCGATTAGATCAGGTTTGATAATGGTAAAGTCTGTAGTGATCCTCCATTTCAGTACTGAGAGATTAACCTAAACCCTGTGTTGAAGAAGCATCAATACTGTATCTGCTCAGAGATAACACGTGCCACTCCAGCGATCGCTAGGTATATATAAAAACAACTGTTATTTAAGTGGCGTATATGTTCTGCGGTCTGGTGATTACAAAACTAACTTGATTTTTAAAAAGATTTATAATGGGGAGTGTTGGTTTAAAGAATGGTTTAGCAGGGTAACTCTGATGGTCTAGTGGGTTAAGACTCTCCAGCCGAATGTGGTCCACCAGGGTTTACATCTGAGGGTCGGTTAGGGTTTAGTGCTGACATTATGCCGCTCAGGGAGGAGCGACTTAAATATCGACACTGATAGCCTAAACTCAGATGTCTATGCATTTGCCCCCCCTCCCCCCAAAAAAAAACATTGAATGACCGATATAATATGCTTATTATATCGGTCATTCAATTAATTAATAATTATGTCTAGCCTGTGATATTGCTTTTAATATAGTCAATGTTAGGCTTCACAGAGGTTTGTCCGTCATAATGGCGCAGTAACCTTCTGTTCCTGTGCTATAATTATTGAGGTGTGACCCTATCAGTGGTTAGTGGCCTTTTACGCTGGGCTATATTTACTGGTATAGCGTACTATGCACAGGTTTTTTATTATGGTTGGTTGACACGTCACTTGTATCAAACAGCCAAATGACGGTTGTTGGTGGCGTGTTTTAAGCAATACAGCAGCACGGCAGGCCGGCCACGACACACACTGAGGGACAGAGGGACATGCAGTGAGGCAGGAGGAGATGGGGGATGGGAGGGGGGTTGCTGGGGGAGGGAGGGCCAGTTGCCGGATGTGCCCTTTAATACACCTCACCGCTCAACATGAAAGAATTAGAGCCGTATTTATAAATTATTTTAGACTTATGCTGTTGATAACAGTGTCTGTATGTATGGGTTCATTCACTTATACAGCTACCAAACACTTCTCAATCAAATCGGAGTGAATATAAAAGTATATATATATATATATTGGAGAGACATTACACGCGTTTTTTTTTTTTTTTTTTTTTTTTTTTTTTTACGCTCTGACCGGAAATGAAACCCCAGACCCCCCAGACCTCTAGATAGAAGTCAGGCACTGATGCCACTAGATCATGACGTGATAAAAGCTGTGACACCTGAATTTTTTGACGAACCAGGTGAATCCATTATTGGTGGATATATTTCAGTCACAACACATTAGGATTATTTCACAGCCCCACGCAACTTGGCAAGTGACAGAGCAATTTTAATCTACTCCAGACACAACACGAGCGTCTTTATATGTTGGAGAGACACACATTACACGCGTGTGTACAAATTTTTTTTTTCTTTAAACGCTTTTCACCGGGAATCGAACCCCAGACCCCTCCGTAGAATAAATATATATATATATATATATATATATATATATATATATATATATATATATATATATATATATATATATATATATATATATAACACAAATTCAAAATGAGACAAAAAAATTACTTGTTTACTGTCAATTGGCTGCGTTCATTGATAAACACGGCCCCTGGTATCAGATTTTTTTTTAGGTTTATTGGTGTGACAGTAGCCCAGCAGCCTGTTTGTACGTAACTCGATAAAAATGTAATCTTGCACATGTGCTGTTGATCTCTGTTAGATGCGGCGTTCAGACGATATTTGAAATTTCAGGAGTGAATTTCAGTGGTGCCTGCATTTACAAATCAAACTTCAAGGTAGTCATACTCATGTTTGTAATTCTGATTTTTGGAGATGTTCTGTTACGTCACCGGACAGAATGACATTCGTGTGTGGGATGGAAGTCTATCTATCTATCTATCTATTGCCAGACGCCTCAATCCCGTTTGGGGTGGCCACAAACAAATCGCCTCCAAGTCGCCCTGTCCCCAGCCATTTCACTACCCTGCTCCCAACTCACACCCCCCTCTCTCATATACCTCTCCACCCCATCCCTCCATCTCATCCTCGGTCTCCCCCTCCCTCTTCCACCCTCCACCTCACTCACATACACTCTCTTCGTCAGTCTTTCACCCTCCATCCTCTCCACATGGCCAAACCACCTCAGTGTGTTCCTCACAACGCTTCCTATCACATCCACATCAACACCACAACGCTCCTTTATATCCTCATTCGTCAGCCTGTCTCTCCACGTGACTCCACAAGCTCCTCTTAAATAACTCATTTCCACTGCTCTCACTCTTGACTTGTGTCCTTCCAACAACGTCCAAGCTTCACTTCCGTACGTTAGAGTTGGTATCACAATACTGTCATGTAGTAACTTTTTTACTTCCATGCTCACTTCCCTGTTTCTTATCACTGCTTTCAAGGAACCAGCAACCTTTCTTCCCTGCTGTACCCTTTCAAGCACTTCACCCTCCAAACCTCCATCCTTACTCATCACACTACCCAAATACTTAAACGTACTCACATTTTCCAATTCCTCACCATCCAACCTCGCTATACATTCACTGACTTCACCTCTCTCAAAGACCATCACTTTACTCTTCCCTACATTCACCTTTAGGTTCCGTTTCTTACACACTCTCTCAAACTCATCCACCAAGCCTTGCAGCTCCCCTTCATCTTCACTCAACAACACAGTATCATCTGCAAACAACAGTACAGGGAGTTTCCAAACACTATCCTCTCTCACCAGGGCCACTCCAACATCCACTACCCTACCTTGTACCTCTTTTATTACCCCATCCATGTACAGATTGAACAACCATGGAGACATGACACATCCCTGTTTCAAACCAACTTTCAAAGAGAAAAATTCACTTAGTTCACCATCCACACGCACTGCAGCCTTAGCACCATCATACATACTCTTCACAGCATTCAACAACTTCCCATCTACTCCATATATTCTTAACACTTTCCACAATCCTTGTCTATCCACCCTGTCATATGCTTTCTCCAAATCCATGAAAGCCGCATACAACTTCTTTCCCTTCTCTAGAAACTTTTCCACTAAAGATCTAAGAATGAATATCTGATCTACACAACCTCTTCCCTTCCTAAAGCCTCCCTGTTCTTCTCCAACTAATTTCTCTGTTCTTTCTCTAACTCTGTCTATAAGTATCCTACCATACACTTTTCCTATTATACTAAGAAGACAAATGCCCCTATGATTACCACACACTTCTTTTTCCCCTTTTCCTTTGTACAAGGGAATAATTATACCTGACTTCCAATCCTCCGGGACTCTACCTTCCTCCCAGGCCAATCTGCACATCTTCCACATCCATTCTACTACTATCTCTCCCCCATGCTTCAGCATCTCACCACACACTCCATCAATTCCTGGGGCTTTCCCGATTTAACTTTCTTCATTGCTTCCACAACCTCTATCCTACTGATTTCTACCTGTCTTCTCACCTCCCTCCTTCTCCCAGCCATTCCCCAGCCACTTATACTCGCATTACTTCCATCCTCTACGTTCAACAATTCCTTAAAGTGTTCTCTCCATCTGCTCACTTTTTCTCCCTTCTCCACTAGTAATCTACCATGTTTATCTTTCACTCCCCTGCTAACTTCACTTCCACCCTGTCTTACTCTTTTCACTTCTCTCCAGAACATTTTCTTACAGTCCCTCCACTTTACACTCAAATTCCTTCCAAATTCCTCATCCACTCTCTTCTTACTCTCTCTTACTAAACTTTTCACCTCTCTCTTCCTTTCCACATATAACTCTCTCTTCTGCCTCTCAACTTCTTCCACGCCCCTATTTCTCATCCATTCATTGTATGCTTTCTTCTTTTGTGCCACAGCCTGTTTCACCTCTTCAGTCCACCACGCTGTTCCTTGCACCCCCCTCCGTCTTCTCTTCCTTCCACACACCGCATCACATGCTGCACATATTTCTTGTGTAAATATCTTACACACACCTTCCACGTCTCCCATCTGCTCCAATTCATATTTGCCCAATCGTTCCTCCACTTCTCTCTTATACTCTGCCTTTTTCTCATCCTCTTGTAACCTTTCCACTCTCCTTGCAACTACTCCTTCCTCTCGTCTTTCCCTTCTTCTATTCCTCCATCTTACTTGCATCCTAATTCTGGCCACCACCAAGTAGTGGTCAGAAAGGCCACTCCCCCAACCTCTATAAACTCTTGCATCCAATATACATGACATTAATAAATCCAGGGCAGAGAATTACAATAAAAATTACATTTACCTCTGTGGCGTAACTATGATATAATTCCTTTGAAAAATGAGGAAGACAGTGTAGAAACATTCATGTCTCTTGTTTTTTCGGGGAAAAAGAAGGAGGATAACAAAATCAGTTTCTACTGGCTGTTTGCATTAATAAACATACAGTATATTACACTATAAGACAGCTATTACTCTTGTAGGAAATGTTTAGTGGTGTAAGAGGTGGAAGACACCAGTCGAAGTGCTGGTCAGGTGCTGTGCGAATCAGCTGGATTCCCAGAGCCGACATGATTTATTACCATCATTTAATACCATCCAGCGAGTCATACACTCCCTTAACATGACATGTGTGGCAACCATGCCTCAGTACCTTACACCTCGGAAAGAATAACGTGGGAGTAGATTATTATTATGCTCCTTGCTTTGTTACTCTGAATATATATATATATATATATATATATATATATATATATATATATATATAAAGTTATGGTACAGGGAAGAAATACGCAGACTTGCGGGGGGGGGGGACAAGAAGCGTTCCCTTCATTCTGCAAGGTTTCTCTAGTCACAGTTGGCATCATTAGGCTAAAAGAACAACCCAGCTTAAGAATAATGGATATACTATGTGACCTGTGTAGTGTAGTTTACAGTATATATATTAACATTATTCTTACGCTAGGTTGTTCTTCCTCTAGCCTGATAATGCCGACTGTGACTAGCGAAACCTTGCAGAATAAAGGGAGCACCCTCCCCTCCCCCCACCGCAAATCTGTGTTTTGCTGCCCTGCACCATATGCTGTTTACTAGATAAGAAACTCCCCGTATAACACACACACACACACACACACACACACACACACACACACACACACACACATACACACACACACACACACACACACACACAGGTCTGTGTGTAATTCTTTAGGACAAAAAAATTTACAAGAATTTACCGGTATTACAAATAACAGGCATTTTAAAGAACCATACGAAGAATTGGACCATGTTGTATGGGTGAACTGCAGCTTGTGATGTAGTGTGTGGTGTGGTGGTGTGGCATGATGTGGTGTGGAAAAGTGTGATATGGTGTACTGAAGTGTAGTATGGTGTGGTGTAATGTAGTGTGGTATGTATAAAAGTGTACTGTGGTTTGATGTGGTTTGTTACAGTGCAGCGTAATAGTGTAGTGTAGTGTAATGTGCGGTGGTGTAATGTGGTGTGGTGTAGTATGGTGTTGTATGGTGTGGTGTGGTGTAGAGTGGTGTTATTGGGGGATGTGGTGTAGAGTGGTGTTGTTGGGGGATGTGGTGTAGAGTGGTGTTGTTGGGGGATGTGGTGTAGAGTAGTGTGATGTGATGTGGTGCGATGTGATGTGTTGTGGTTTGACGTGGTGTGGAATGACAGGGTGTGATGTGTGATGTGGTGTTGTGTAGTGTAGTGTAGTGTGGTGTGGTGTGGTGTGTTAGGTTGTAATGTAATGTGGTGTGGTATGTGGTGGTGTGGTGCTGTGTGGTATGGTGTTGTATGGTGTGGTGCAGTGTAGTGTGGTAGGGTGTGATCTGGTATGGTTTGGTATAGTGTGAATAGTTTGTTGTCCATGTTGTGGTTTTGTGTTGTGTGGTGCAGTGTGGTGTGGCGTGGTGTAGTGTAGTGTGATGTGGTATGGGAGGATGTGGTGCGTAGAGTGAGGTGTAATATGATATAATGCTGTCTGGTGTGGTGTGGTATGGTGTGGTGTGTTGTGTTGTGATGTGGTGTGGTGTGGTGTGGTGTGGTGTGGCATGGTGTGGTGGTGCGTGGTGCAGTGTGGTTTGGTGTGGTGTGGGGCAGAGTGGATTGGTGCGGTGTAGTGTGTTGTGGTGTGGTGTGTTGTGGTGTGGTGTGTTGTGGTGTGGTGTGTTGTGGTGTGGTGTGGTGTGGTGTGGTGTCGTGTGATATGGTGTGTTGTGATGTGTTGCAATGTGGTGTGGTGTGGTGTGGTGTGGTTGCAATATATATGAAGCCACACCGCTCCGCCACAACAGGAAGAGGCGATAGGCCACCTGTACACAGTGGGTCGGGGTGTGAGCGAGGCAGGGCAGTACTGGCTGTGGATGTGTATGTATTGATAATGATAATAATACAATGAAGTTAACTCCAATATTGCACTGTATCATGTCAAGTCAAATTATTTTCATTCTAATGATACAAATAATACAAATAGAAACTTACAAAACACAAATCCCCCCCCCCTTGTATACACACATTTACATCACATAAACATGAACTCTTAATACGCATGTTTTCAGTCTTCGGCTGCATATATATATATATATATATATATATATATATATATATATATATATATATATATATATATACACGAGCACTTGAGCCTGATACAAGACTTCTTAATCCTGATATTGAGGCAACAACAACCACTCTGTGACCCCTGGGTAGTAGAATATAAGCAATAAATAAAACCACAAGGCCCCCGGATGTATATAACTTTGGGCCACATCCGGTTGGAGCTCCTTAACGCGCTAAACTTTCAGGCGTCCATTTGATTATATAATTATTACCCAACTTGATAAATGGTCGCCTGGGCTAAAACATGATTTAAGCGGATGCTTTCCTGAGAGATTAAAAGAACTGCTAACTATGGTCACCGAGACTGACAGAAGCAAATGACCAAAACACGAAGAACTTGAGCAAGTGGTTAAAAACTGGAGCAGCGGAACTGTGTTTGGGTGTAGAGGTGGTTCCGTATTAGGGTGGTGTTGTGGAGGCGCCATATAAGTGCAGCCGCTAGAGGGCTCAGGTGAGCCCCACACGGATTATTTGTTTGGTCTCATCTGGGGCGAGGGAGGGCCAGGGCTCCGGGGCACTGTGTCCGCCCACCTGCGGGTTAGTTCACCTGCACACTATCCTGCCACATCACATCACGCTCTTCACTTCACCTGCCCGCTCATGCAAGGGGTGACAGAGAGAATGATACACAGGAGTAACAAAATAAAAATGGTGGGAAGAATGAGCCACATGCGTATCCACTGCAAAAAAAAGTGCTTCCTCCAAGGTGAACATTCTAACCCCCAGAGGGGAGAATGGGGGTGGGGGAAATGAAACAGGTATCATTCGGCTGTACAGAAAAGTCTGGGCCTCTCAGAGAATATGTGAAATTCTGGATGTTCCGTTAAAGTGTATATTTATTATAAGAGTTGAATAACTCTTTGTGAGAGCTGGGATGGACTTCTGAGGAAAATATATCCTGGTTGCGTCCCTGTGAATCCAATCAATGGCCGAGAAATTAATGTGTGCGCGTGTGTGAGTGTGCGTTTAAAGATTTACTGTAGGCAATTTCTGATATGCAGCTGATAAGGGATGATGGAAGGAGTGGATGAAGTGGGTCGAATGAAAGGAGAGGAAAGAAAGATGATGATGATGATGAGGATGGAAGACTAAAGTACTCGTATGTATACAGAAGGTATGTAAAATTTAATTGTATACCCTACTTTCCGGAAATGCCATTATTTCCAGTTTATGCTTGTTACCTCCAGACGATATTATTCACTTTGAGAGAGATTGTTTGAACTGCAGGGGTTAGGTATAGCATTCAGTAGCTGACTAAACTTGGGGGTTAAGCTAAATAAAATGGTCTGACGTCAGGTTGAACAAAATAAAGAAAGACAGACTGGGACTGAAGAAATTCATACAGGACCAACAATATAGATCAGCGACAAACAAACCCTGATCATTGTCTGACAGTCATGTCACTGTACTCTGTGCACTTGACCTAAAGTTGCCGTCTGTTCACACGTAAGTGAACCGCTGCTACCAATGTAAGTGAACGTAGCTGGTTCGTTGTTACCGCTGGCCACCAGTGTAAGTAGACGTAACGGAGGGCTGCAATTATATTCAGAAGATTATCTTGTTGTTTCGTCAATAGGAGAGACACCAGGAGAGAGTAATGGTGGGGCGTGTAGGAGACAGTGTAGGCCTTCTCTGTTCCGTTATTCTCTTCGTATTTTAAGAGGGATGATGAAATAGACAGATCTGGGTCGATGGAGTTTATTGTGAGACAGTTACTTGAATAAAAGTTAAGAGCTTGGCGTGACCCGTGTAGCCTGTGGCTAGTAGCAGTTTGTGCTAGCTGCTGTCCTCCTACTTTACTCTCTCCTATATACTCCCTCTCGCTCTCTCCTTGTCTAACTCTTGTTCTCTCCTGTCCTACTCTGACTCACTTTCCTACATGTGATATCGGATTTATATCCCGCTCTAGCTTCCGGCGAAGGTGTGTGGGCGTACGTGTGCGTACGTTCGCGCGCGTGCGTGTGTGTGTGTGTGTGTGTGTGTGTGTGTGTGTGTGTGTGTGTGTGTGTGTGTGTGTGTCATATTTCCGGTACATGATCAGGGGTGTTTGGCATTCTTAATTCGTCTTGGCAAGGGGATGTATAGTTGTCTCTTGCTGGAGAACTCAGACATAACTACCTGTTTTACATAGTGTTACCTATAGCTACATAGCTACATACCGTTGTTACATATAGTATTGTATTATAACATATTAGGTCTACACGTACTGAATGCTGCGCTATAACAAGAGATTAAAATTAGAATACAATGCTAACCACAACGAAATGCGATTGAAAGGATGTAAAACGGTAGTATTGTTATATTCTGTCAAATGGGATAGGGCGACAGGCTACAAAAGGATGAAAATCTGCGGCATGTTAAGGTGGAAAGAGTATATCACATTGCACTGCTCACTCCAGCACAGCAAAGCAACTCTCCCCTCACCCTCATGTACTTACTGGCTTCCCTGACACCGTAATCCGCCGCCTTAGTGTGGTAGGAGTTGTGGTAGCGGGGGTGTGGTGGTTTGCGTGTGGCAGTGACGGTGTGGTGGTTTAGTTGTGTTAGGTAGGGTGGGTGTGGTGGAATGGGTGTGGGTGACAGGTGAGGCGAATGTAGACTGCAGGTGTGAAGGGTGTGCTGTACTCGTATTTTCAGGTGACTGATTTGTGACTCTGAAATAGGTGTACCTGTGGTGTGGGTGTGAGTGTGGGTGAGGGGGTTGTGCGGATGTGTGGGTGTGGGTGTGGGGGTTGTGTAGATGTGAGGGTGTGGGTGTCAGTGTGGGGTAAGGTAGTGAGGGTATGGGTGTGGGTGTGATGATGATAATGTGGGTGTGATGTAGGAAGCAGTGTGAGCTTGGTGGTGACAGTGTGGGTGTGGTGTGGGTGTGGGAGGTAGCTAAGTAATGGGAGTGTGGACTGCAGGTGTGGAGGGTGTGTGTTTTATAGCTTCGGATGATTCACTGGTGACTGTTGTGGGTGTGGCTGTGGTAGTCTGGTGCAGGTTCAGTGGTGATAGTGTGGTCTTGGAGATGTAGGCGTGGTGTTAAAATTGCGAGTGTGTGTATGGTGGTAGTGTGTGGGATAATCTTGATGTGGCGTGGATGTGTGTGGCATTTTGCGGCAGGATATTGTGGATGTGTCAAAGATGCAGTGCAGAGGTGAACTGAGGAGTGGATCTACAGTAATTGTGGGTGTATGTAGTAGTGTGAATGGCAGCTTGGGTTTTGCTGTGGGGGTACTGTGGGTGTAACTGTGGATGATACTGATCTGGTTTACAGTTTGGGAGTTGGTGTTGTCAGCAGTGTAAGTGATTTTGAATAAGAGTGTAAAAGTGAATAGTAGTGAATGGCAGTGTAGCTTATTGTGGAGACTTATATAAACATACTAGCAGAGGTATGCAGCGTTGCCCGGGTCAAAAAGGCGAACACTCTAATCCTATTTGTTCTAGTTCAGTCTTTCTTTCTACTCCAGAAAGACCATGTACCTCTAATGTTTTTGAAGAGGGGTTGTAAGAGGTCCAGGAACTTTCTATTTCAGCTTCGCAGACGAACGCACTGTATTTGTGCGTACTTGTTTACTGTTACGGGTGACCTCAAATGACCTCTGACCGGTGACCTCAAATGACTTCGGAGGTCAACCTCACATAGCCTATGTCCGAACTGGAGGTCATGTGAGTCTCAGTGCCAAAAATTGGGCTGCAAGGGTACCAGGCGTTGCCCGGGCCAAAAAGGTGAACACTGCCGGTGACCTCAGATGACTGAGATCTGAATTTTGACCCCCCTAAAACCATCCCTGGGTCACCCTGATTCAGAATATATATGGGTCTGGGGGTCTCTGGTCCTTGGTTCGGGTGTGACTGAAAGACAAACAAACATGCAAACAAACAAACAAACAAACATGCAAACAAACAAACAAACAAGCAAACAAACAACGCGGCTCATTTATACATACATACATACATACATACATACATATATATATATATATATAGAGAGAGAGAGAGAGAGAGAGAGAGAGTTTGAGCGTGTACGTATGTGTGAGCGTTTGTATTTTCGTTTGTAGGCGTGTGTGTGTGTGTGTGTGTGTGTGTGTGTGTGTGTGTGTGTGTGTGTGTAAGTCAGGTGAGGCACTACAAGTTGTTTATTTCCCCCGTGATAACACTGACACCCGGCCAGCCCTCACCCAGCCCATCTCAGGGAAGTGGCAGGGTAGTGGGCGCCATAATGAAGCAAGGATTAAACCATTCGAATAAAAATGGAATAAATAAATAAATACATTAATAAACAAATAAATAAATAAATAAATAAATAAATAAATAAAATGTCCCCTCAGCTGGCTAAAATCGTTTGGGTACAGCGGGAATAGAATTTAAGACATTGCCCTGTTGTGGGGGTTTATATCTTTGGCTGACGTTAGATGTTGGTTTTTTTTTATTCCTGATGATACCAAACATTTTTAAACATTTGCGAGAGGACCTTTACATTTTTATTTCCTCCGTCACCATTTTAAATTAACCAATAACCTCCAGTTCTTACGTTCATAGTAATCTTTAAGCTGCAAGGCTAACTTCTCACACAGTCAAAGATGCCCTCAGAGATTTAGTTTAAAGCTTAATTCAAACAACGTCACCAAGAACAGACGCTCAAACACTCAGAGTAACACCATGAACGAATGAATCAAATCTCGCCAACAAAGACCAGTGAAAAAAAAGGTGGCTTAAAAAAAAAAAACTCGGTAAACATCAAAAAGATTCATATTTAACACTGAAGTGAAGAAAAGTCGTTCCCAAGTAAAATTAAATTGAAGGTAGCCAGAACAAAATGGCTGAGATTTCTGTCGTCGTCACTGGGTTAGCGGAGACTATTTGTAACCCTAAGACGAGGAAAGGCCACTCCTGAGCTGAATAAAATCGTCTGGGAGAAAAAGAATTGTAGAAAGAGGGTAAATAAATGAATTAATAAATAAAAACGTGGCGGCCATCAAGGTATGAGGCCGTAGTGAATCCTGTCGTAACCGTTTCCATCCAGAGAGGCAAAACTGTCGCCCCAATAAACCACACTCAGGGCCGAATCCAGTCCATGTTAACCCATCCCATCACAGGACGTGTTTTTGTAGTGAAGGGGTTACGTGTGTTCGAAAAGTTATCAGACTGAAGAGGTTGAGAAGGGGACGTAGGAGGGGGGTCCTAAACTTTTTTTTTTTTTTTCCTTAACCCACTGACTGGCCATGCATCTAAACAATTTATATTACAATTAGGAAATACATATACATTAACATATTTATTTCTCAGCCATAAACTCCAACCCTTCATCACTATAGGATCAAATTAATACGTCATGGAATTATCAAACAAGCACTGCTGATCTTCATTCTGTAAAATCTTATACTCGATGCAGGAACATAGCTGGTGCAGATGAAAGCAAGACAAAGGACACCTCTGATAGCCGCATCAACCCCTGCAAGACTGTAAAGGGAAAGAAAGAATTATTTTCTCGGGAGCAAGAGGGAAGAACCCCGAGAATTCCACCCTCTAGAAACTCTGGTCCGAATGAAGGTCTACTACTGTGTAAAATTACGTGTGCCTACGTAATGGTTATGGAAGTGTCCACCCCTAGTGGCAGTCCTCCCCATGAGGGAGTGGCTACTGGGGATCCCATCATGCCAAACACGTGGCCAAATTGAACATCTATCAGAATGCTAAATTTCTTGTTCCTAAGTTAAAAAACATGACCTCGCATAAGAGCTCTGGTCAGGACCCCCTGGGGCCGCCACCCTTCCGTGGGGTTGGCATCTGAGGTCTCACCCTTCTTAAAACGTGGCACCAGTAAATATCTAACATTATGCAAAAGTTTCATGTTTTAGGTGAGAAACTATGGCATTGTCCCCCTCTCGGGGCTCCCCGCCCCCCCTTCGGCCAGAAGGATTTGGTCATCGGGGGTCTCATCGTACCGTACTTAAAACGTGGCCGGGGCAACAGCCACGCCTACCAATAAGCAAAATTTCGTATTCGTAGGTTTAAAATCTATGGTTTGGCTTTGCCAGGGCATTCAAGGGCCACCGTCTCCCTAACACTCTTCCTATAAGACCTGAAGTCCATTCTTCATGAAAGTACAGTAACTTAGTGAGTGTGTTAGTGAGTGAGTGAGTGAGTGAGTGAAGGAGGGAGACACAAGGACAAGCACTATGGCCACCTCTGTGGGTGCGGCAATAAAGGGGGGAGGGGTTCAAATTCAGCCCCCTCCCCCGCCATTCTGGTTCCACCATTAACCATGCTTCTATCAATCACATTAGTAATTTCCTCCAAAACTGTATACTCACAAATATCCCCCTCAAAAAAAAAAAAAAAAAAAAAAAAAAAAAGGAACTTTTTGATGTCATCCCGCGAAAAGTTACAAGGCCAAATGAAGGAGACCTTGTAACGACCCATCCTAAGTGATTTTTTTTTTTTTTTCACATTACATGTCATTTCATTCTACTGTATGTCACTGATGTACACTATGCCGATATTAAAAAGACCTAACTGACATACAGGAGGATGTTGAGGAGTAATATGCTACATAAATCACTAAACAAGAGGTGCCACGAAGGCTTCTATAACAACGAGAATACGGTAGTCAGTTTAACATTTTTTCGTTTCGTTTATGAAGGCCCCAGCATGCTTGCATGAGTCAACCTTGGTCATCTAATGGCGGCCTTCCACGCAGCACGATTTCTATTTATCCCCAACATCCTGGATTCATAACTGAACCCCAGAGTCTGGACATGAAGAAAAAAGTCAGGCATTATTGCAAGTAAACCACCCAATAGTCTATCATTAGACAGACCAATATCCTTGTTCTACATACCAGCCATAATCATGGAAGGCCATGCCATTATTCTTATGAACATCACCCCACGATCCATCTCAGCATGGATACTGACATAAGCACTGAACCATCACACACCTTACAAAACTGATGAATTCACTCTGGCTGGGTTCATGAGAGTAACACTAGTTGACAATAGGAATTTCTTCTGGTCCACCTGGTAGTTCACGCGTCTGCCAGTAGTCTAGGCCTGGTTCCTATCCAGTGAGGTTATAACCTCCTTGTTTCAAGCCTATCGGGGGTCGGCATTTAAGGAAATGCTGTACTGTGTCCTTACAACAACAGTTTCACACATTCACACCTTGTCAAGGTTCCCTGGATGACTTCGTATACAGACTCTTACAAACACTACATTCAAACATGGCGCTGACGACGAACGTACCGTACATACTGGCTGGTGCAGCTGTGGAGTCCACCCGGGAGCAAAACTTCCTCATATTTCCCTTCACCTCGCCATGGGAAAGGGCACTGGCTTGACCCTGACAAGGCGCATCTACCACAAGGAGGGCACTGGTTCCTACACAGCGCCATGTACTGTACTGTATTTACCTGTAGGACAGCCCAAAGAAGCTTTGTGGTCGATGGGTCAGCTCAGCCAGACAGATCAGGGTTAAGCAAAAACAACAACAACAACAACAACAAGAAAGCATTCAGACAGGTGTACCTCCGTGAACACCAGTAAAATGTATGACTTACAGCAGTAATTCCTCTTTCCTACCAAATGGATACTATTACGGTGACATAGATAACTGCACGGTCTTACTGTGCCCCGTTACACAGTCTCAGAGAGCGAATACTTCCGTCATCGCCAATAAAAGTTATCAATTATTCTTGCATCCAGATCCAGATTCACCTCAAAATCTAATCAATTCTTGTTTGACCCACTGCCCACTTGTCCGCCATATTTCATTGAAATTCGATTACAACTTTTCGTGATATCTTGTACAGTCAAATAAGCAGACATGGGTGAACACAGAACTTTAATGAGTGATCACATTTTGACCAAAAAAACACTGCTCCCGAAGCCCGGCATAGGATCTCTGTAGAATTTTTTGCCCAGAGGTAGAACTAAAATAAACTGGGTTCCATTCCTGAAGCTGCAAATAACACGATTAATTGGTTCCCTGCAAAAAATCCAAGTGACAACGTTACACTAGAACAGCA
Source organism: Coenobita brevimanus (assembly GCF_032717465.1). Lineage (NCBI taxonomy): Eukaryota > Metazoa > Arthropoda > Malacostraca > Decapoda > Coenobitidae > Coenobita > Coenobita brevimanus. Next base: position 9,770,222 of record NC_137007.1, read on the forward strand.
CACAAACGCGAGAGCCCTCCGCAGGAGCAAGTGCGAGGGGTCCGAAGGGCCCACGAGCACTTGTATTCTATGGCTGGTGACTTAGCAATGGCTTCTACACTTTGAAACGCATCGTGCACTAAACTTACTCCAGATTCCTTACACAGAATAAAAATAAGTACTTCACCGTCAAAATCAACCGTCATTCTTTCACAACATAAGGGTAAGAACATCATACCCACCGTCAAATCATTTTTTTTTTTTTTCCAGTCATCTCTCTCTAGCAGACATCCCAATATTATCAGTGATAATTACTGGGTGTATACAGGATATGTCATCATAATGGTACTAATATTTGCCACAAGTTGGATGCAGCTTATGTTTTCGCACATCTGTCTGCTTCATCAGTCATTCTGCCTGCCTGCCTCTGTGTCCGTGGGATCACAAAAATACGATGTGGTATCATGAATAATCGGTACTGGTGTTAATATGAATACGAGAATGAAGGGACTGAATTTTGGTTTGGGTAAATGCAAGGCCAAGGACACAGTGATACATTGTCATATTATGTGCAGATGAAAATCACTGAGTGGAGTTACAAGCACTTCACAGCACTGAACAGGTTCCACTTAGCTTATAGCCTTTCTTAACAAGCAGTACTCAAAGAATACAACACTCACATCTTACAATCGGTCAAAGGGCCGAACTTTCGATCTTGCCCTGTGAACTTGACTTCGGCCAGTTCTTCCCAAAATCGAACTGCTTCATCCTTTAATGAACCTCAACACGTCCACCATATCTGGTTCAGATCTGATCAACAATGGTTAACCTGACCTTGCCTTGTGCTCCTGACCTTTGACATACTATTCTCAAAATGGAATCACTTCATCCTTGGCTGACCATCAAGCCTTCCATAAAGTTTGGTCCAGATCGAATGAAAGCTGTTTCAGTTAAAGGGTCGAACCTCTGACCTTGCCCTGTGACCTTCACCTTTGACTATTCTACAGAGAGAGAGAGAGAGAGAGAGAGAGAGAGAGAGAGAGAGAGAGAGAGAGAGAGAGAGAGAGAGAATTATTTCATCCTTTTATGATCTTTTTACAAAATTTGGTCTAAATCGGATATAAACTTCTTGAGTTGTCCTTGCTGTGTGATTCTGACCCAGGAACTTTTCTGCTGAAATGTAATTACTAACTCCTCTGGTGTTCCTCAAATATTATTGTAAATTTGGTGCAGTTCCATCTAATAGTTTCTTTATATATATATATATATATATATATATATATATATATATATATATATATATATAAAATGCTACTAAAGAACAGACAGACGGAAAGACAAATAAACCTAGCCAAACACTTAACCACCTCTCGCTATGCGCGCAGATGTAATTTTGGTATAAATCATATTGTGCCAGTGTTCTTCCCTCTGAACTTGCTTTCACCAAATTAAATTTCTTCATTTTTGGGCCAGTCCGACCATTCATAGACTTTCATCACACTCTAACCCTTTTTTCCCCGTAATCCTGCGATATAGACATGCCGGCAGACGGACAGGCAGGCAGACGGACAGACATGCGAACAAGTCAGACAGAGCAAAACATAACAAAGTCAAGGCTCTGAAAAAAAAAAAAAGTTAATGAGTGACGTGTTCATTTATTACTGTATCATGTTTTGAAATGAAGGTAAATGCAAGCTGAATATTGTGGCAGTGCACGCCCTACTGAGTGTCCGTTTAGTTACCTTCATCCCCATAAATGATCACCATATAACATCGTTCATATTGCTCTACCCACCTTCACTTCAATACCTGCATCGTGTACCTGACTTCATGGCTACGTATGTCAGTTGATCTTACTTCTCTCCGGTCCATCTTCGTCCTTCACAAGCAATATTATCAGTGTAACTAAAACAAGACTGCACAAAATTTCATATGTATGTATGTTCGTATGTATCTATGTTTGTATGTATGTATGTATATATGTATAGTTCGGCCGCATGCTTGCTGTGCACAATGAAATTCTAGCGACTGTGAAGCATGGACACTGGTCTTTTAGGAAAATATTAAGAAGTGTGAGGGTGCGAGTGTTCCCAGCAGGTGACACGGGTGATGGCCAGTGAGGAGTGCAGGACGCCTGGGGGCATCCCCCTGTGCATTCACGCGGGGCGGGGCTGTCCGGCCACACCGGGCTATAGGTTAGGTCTTCACTATGAGTTGCCGTATTATAAACTCCTTTTTTTACAGTAAAGTCTACAGCAAATTATTAAAAGTTTGCATGTTATTCTTTTATTGTTGTCTATAAAGATTAGGCATATGGACCGGTGTCTAGAAATTTACAGCATTGGTTGTAACTTAAAAAAAAAAAAAAAAAAAAAAAATCGGAACACCTGTCTGACCTATACCAAGGACTACTTGTACTCAGGCTGAAGCAGTCATTTCAGAACTGATGGCGAGTCACCCACAAAACTTGTAGTGTACGCTAGTGTGTACTGACTATCCACCCCTCTTATTTTATTTTATTCATATGCTTGTATTTTGCTGTAGGACGAGAATGAGCTATATGAAGTGATCGTGACTAGCTAACCTCTGTCGACTAAAAGTGAGTTCGAATGGATATAAATTGTGCAAATCAGGTTGTAAGTAGCCAAGTGTTGTTCTTATCGGTGAGTGGGGGGGGGGGGTGAGGGCTGGCTGGGATCGGGGTGAGGGTGAGGGCTGGTTGAGGCGGGGGTGAGGGTGAGGGCTGGTTGGGGCGGGGGTGAGGGTGAGGGCTGGTTGGGGCGGGGGTGAGGGTGAGGGCTGGTTGGGGCGGGGGTGAGGGTGAGGGCTGGTTAGGGCGGGGGTGAGGGTGAGGGCTGGTTGGGGCAAGGTGGGGGGTGGGATAATGGGACACTTGAAAGGGGCTGCAGTCAGCTTGAAACTGCGTGAAAAACAATATGCAGAACTTTTGTTTCTTCCTGTAATATTACGAGCATTTTCATCTCTCGAGCGTTTTAAACTTTCACAGCGTTTCCTTTTGCATCTTCCATTTATTAATTCATTCATTTATTGGGCCGCTGTCAAGAAATATTGTTCCCACACCAGGCTTCTTTAGAATTTGCGTTAGTTTTCGTCTTTTTCTTAGTTACCTCGATGTTATCCATATTCAGTTTCATACTGACGGGTAAAAACGGCTATGCCTATCTGTCTCTATCTGGCTGTCTATCTATCTAACCAGGAAGGTAACTATATCACTGGCTTCATTTATTTTTCCTGGGAGGTTTCTTTCTTCTGTCCTGTTCCACTTTCTCTGGTCAGTGTCTAATTACCAGTCTCAGCCAAAAACATACAAGGATTCCTACGGATCACCTCCACACCTTAACTTTTACCCTGACAGATGTAAAGAATGAGATCTTGTTAGTTGTCTTTAATGTGAGAATGGGAGCAGTGAATCAGGGAAGAAAGACTAGAGTTGTGTGAGAAATTATTTGTTGACTTGCTGTGTGTGTGGTGAGGGACGCGTGTCGCTGTCAGGTCCTACCACAGCCTCTCCCTCACCCCACTAAGCTAGATTTTGTGAACCGCCATCCCTTCTCTTTGTACTCCCCCCCCCCCCTGCACTTCTCTCTCTCTCTCTCTCTCTCTCCCTCTCTCTCTCTCTCTCTCTCTCTCTCTCTCTCATTTGATTCCCATGGTTTGCCACTATTTTCCATGTAACTAATGAACATTATTAATATGGAGCCTAGTTCACCATACACACACACATACATACACACGCAGATACATATATATATATATATATATATATATATATATATATATATATATATATATATATAGATATATATATCTGTATTTCATATTGTCTGTGATCTCTAGTCTTTCAAACGCAGTGTGTCCAAGCATCTCGAAACGAACGGATCTTGAATTTGGCTCTCTGTTATGTTTTTTTTTTTTTTTTTTTATATCTTGAGGGGAACGATTTTGAGGGCTCCTGGCCTTTGGTTCCTTCTTTGTGACATGAAAAAATTACATGGATACATACAGTATATGTGTCTATCTATATACATATATATGCATAAATAAGTACTGTATATCAACATATACAGTACCTATATGTATCTGTCTGTCTGTCTGTCTTTCTGTCTATCTGTCTATCTATACTGGCCTATACATAATGGAATTCAGTCCCTGTGCTGTTCTATACATAGTGAATTCCTTCGCGATGGCAAGAGGTACGTAATACAACTGTATCAACTTCATTATACTCGTGTGCTCGTGTGCCTCTCTCAGGTGCCTACTTCAATTTCTTTTCCGCCCTATCATCTCTTTCACATTGTACAACTTATTGAACCTTTATCACCTTGTCTCTCCTCCCCTCTGCCTCCCCCCTCTTGCCCTGCTTGCCTGCACCCCCTCCCCCTTATGGTGGTGAGGTGTGGGTGTGGGTGACGCTGCAGTGCCACACAAAAGCTGTCGTTCCCATCATCATCACCGTCACCAGGGCCACGCTTCTACTAACACACCCCCTCCCATCCCCTCCCTTCTCCCTCTCCTCTCCCCTCCCGTCCCCTCCTTTTTCCCATTACTCTCCTCTCCTTCCTCTCCTACTCTTTCTCTCCCTTCTCCTCCCTTCCATTTCTCCTCCTCCCTTCTCTTTCTCCTTACTACATCTTCCCTCCCCATCGCCTTCTAGCCCAAGACATTTTATTTCTAACCTTGCTATATTCTGCCTGACTGGAGGGGTATTTTCTAACGAAGCTGGATCTAATATTTTGGCGTTAGTAAGAATAAAATAATATTTTGTATATCAAATGGAGTATGTCGGTGTGTTCACGAATCTGTCTGTTTATAATTTTGTCTCTGTCAGTTGTTTGTCTGTCTGTCTGCCTCACGGAAGGGGCATTTTCTTACCTAAGGTGGATCAGATCGTTTGACGTTAACAAGACCAAATTAACTATCATGTTCAGTCTAAAGTGAAGTATGTCTGTAGGTCTGTGTGTCTATCTGTCTGTCTTATGGGAGATTATTTATTTATTTATTATTTTTTAAACCTCAGCTGGGTCTAACTGTTTAGGGTTAGCAGGACTAAAACAGCAACTGGGCTGAATCTCTATTGGAGAAGGTCTGCCTGTCCACGTGTCTGTTTCCCTTTTCCTCTTGAAGATCCATTTTTCACCTTGGCTTAATAAAGATGTCTGGCGATAATAAAGGTAAAATAATCTTAAAAAATCTTTTAAGGATCATGCCTAGCTTTCTATTAGTTTTTTTTTTTTTTTTTTTGTCTGTGTACACATGTCTGTCCGTCACTTTTTTTCTTAGTCGAAGGCCGTGATATCAGCTTAACAAAATCGACATCACGGATATGAAATCTTCGTGTTGACTTGTTTACGGTCATTTTCCCGCGAAGACCATTCTTCTGAGCCTCATGCTCCTGGAAACAACCCTTCATCCCACCTCCGTGATGGCTGCCAAACAGATCCTATGTCCCATCTGGTCTCCAGAATTACAGGAATCGGGGAATTGTGCGGGACTTCACACAGTTTGTTGTGGTTCTCTTCGACCGGGAAGGTACACGGGTTGTGGTTCCTTGATTTGGATTACGTATTGGTTATATGATTTTTGTAACATTAAGGAAATCTATATTTACAATTATCACTTATAATACTTCAAGATATTATGAATATGATTATCAGTGATGAACACACACACACACACACACACACACACACACACACACACACACACACACACACACACACACACACACACACACACACACACACACACACAGACTTACGACGGTACCCTTCTCGCTATTATATTTTATAAAGTAGGGTATTTAAAGTGAAAAAGCGAATTCCCGTCTCAAGTATTTGCTGGTTTTACCAGTACCCCCATTACCCCAGGATCAGTCTTTAGCGCTGAGGTCTGGTGCAACGCAGTCCAGGCCATTCTTGGTTCCCTGGCCAGGGCATCGACAAGACCTGGATACTTTCTTCGGACAGAGACACTCCCTTCTGGGTACAATTGTGGTAATGCTAGGTATTACTTCACGACCATGACGTACCTGCAGTTACTAGATGGTGTATTCAGCTTGATACATCCCCCTGACAGCAGCGTATGTTGAAGGGGTTGGGGGGGGGGGAAGGGGACCAAGCCATGTTCTGGAAGGGGAGGTTGTACGTCCACTATGTAAGTGTGTTAACTTAAAACCAATTTCACAGCTGAGTTAACGGCACTAGATGTTGTTAAGGTTCCATGCACAGTACGAGTTTACCCCATTTATCAACCTGCTTGATCTCTCTCTCTCTCTCTCTCTCTTTCTCTCTCTCTCGTCCTGATTACATTCTTTCCTCCTCCTGCCTTCTTCTCTGTCTGTCTGTCTGTCTGTCTGTCTCTCTCTCTCTCTCTCTCTCGTCCTGATTACTTTCTCTCTCCTTATGCCTTCTCCCTCACTTCCCAACCTTCTTCCCCTTCCCCCCGACCCCCCCAAGCGAATGCTTCCTCATCTCGTTCCAGGACTGAGTATCGGTACTTAATGACAAGTACTCAGGCTTCCATCGCGGCCGTGTGTGTGTGTGTGTGTGTGTGTGTGTGTGTGTGTGTGTGTGTGTGTGTGCAGAATCTAGGTCAGTATGCGTTAACTGTCTTGAGCATAAGTCGTGTAAAAAATTCCTTGTCTGTATTATCTTCTTCACTCATACGGCTACCAAGCATTTTATAAGCAAACTAGAGGGAATATTAAGTAAAGAAAAAATTGCCACAGCCAAATGCTTCGTCATAACCTTCGTCTGCTGCTGAAAACCCGTGTATTATAGAAAACGGAACAAACCCTCTTTATCAGCGAGGCATAAGGGCAAGCAATGAGTCGTATTCTTGCTGACACGAGACGCTTCCTAACACCTCTTTCTTAGTGATTTATTTTGTATCTTACACCTTGATATACTCGTGCCTGCTATTCATATACATTTTTAACCCAGAGATAGTTTGCTTCACTAACCTAAGAAAGGATTTATCAGGTGGAATATTTATAACGTATCTCACAGCAACAGGCGTTATGAAATCTGATAGGCCAACGAGTATCATCATCATTATCATAATTTTTAACCTCACCTAAGAATGGAGGGGGAGAGAGAGAGAGAGAGAGAGAGAGAGAGAGAGAGAGAGAGAGAGAGAGAGAGAGAGAGAGAGAGAGAGATTTCATGTTCTATCACTAATCGTACAGTTTTGGGCAGCCTGGTCATGATAGAAGAAGATTTGGCTCTTCACCTGGGACTCCTGAGTAGTGAACTGCCACAGAGAGGACCCGTGCCTTGCCTGTCTTGAGCTGGCGGAGACTTACTTGGTTGGTGACTTATTTCCCATAGGTCAGTGGCAGAAGAGGACAGTACTAAGGCTCTACCACCGTTCCATAGCACCTCTTCGTGATTATCAAACTAAGGCTCTACCACCGGTCCATAACACCTCTTCCTGACTATCATATTAAGGCTCTACCGCCGTTCCATAGCTCCTCTTCCAGACTATCATACTAAGGCTTTCCATAGCACCTCTTCCTGACTATCATACTAAGGCTGTACCACCGGTCCATAGCACCTCTTCCTGACTATCATACTAAGGCTGTCCATAGCACCTCTTCCTGACTATCATACTAAGGCTGTACCACCGTTCCATAGCACCTCTTCCTGACTATCATACTAAGGCTGTCCATAGCACCTCTTCCAGACTATCATACTAAGGCTTTCCATAGCACCTCTTCCTGACTATCATACTAAGGCTGTACCACCGTTCCATAGCACCTCTTCCTGACTATCACCGTATTCCAGGGATAAGCTCTTGTTACAGCTCAGCATTGGAGATGGAGAGATAACGATTATAGTCCAAGTTAAAGTGGACAAAGTATAGAATTATAGTATAGTAATCGTACAGGACAATATCCTCCCGCCCCACACGCCACTGAGGCTGTGAAAGGCGTGTTGTGAGGGCGGGGCTGGGAGGGGTTTTGTCTGGCCCGCTGTAATAATATTAACTATAAGGGATAACCTGGCCCGCACCCACTTCATTGTCTACCTGTATTTGCAGTTCTTCGTACTACACTTACTGGCGTCATTAAACAACACTGGAATTTATGTTGACTGTTTACTCGTCCATAACAGCGTATCCTGCCACTAAGCGCTGCACAGTCTCGGCCTCTGTTAATATGGTGTGGTTTAAGCGATGACTTTTCTCTAAACCAATAATCAAGGTTCCGTCAACTCTATATTACCATCTCTATCTATCTATCTATCTTTTGCCAGACGCTTCAATCCCACAAGCGGTGGCCACAAACAGATCGCCTTCATGTCGCCCTATCTCCCCCATTTCACTGCCCTCCGTATTACTGAAGGGAGGAAATTAGCAGACGAAACGCTATGAAGCCTGGGAAAGATGAACGTATACAGTAAGATTTTTTCCTCTAATGAAATCCAGTGAAAATTATACGTATTATTCTGTACAACCACTACCCGACAGTACGAATAATTGTGTAAAGCCAGCTGGTATTGGTTTTATGGTGAAACAGCAATTACTCTTTACTTGAATGTTTGTGTGTGCTTCTATACTGATGGGTAAATGGATCGTAATATGTATTGTATCTGTGCGTGTGTGTGTGTGTGTGTCTGTGTGTGTGTGTGTGTGTGTATGTGTGTGTGTGTGTGTGTGTGTGTGTGTGTGTGTGTTTGTGTGTGTGTGTGTGTGTGTGTGTGTGTGTGTGTGTGTGTGTGTGTATGTGTGTGTGTGTGTGTGTGTGCGTGTGTAAGATATTACCTTACCAACCACTCCTTCATTGCCTGACTTGTTAACACACACACACACACACACACACACACACACACACACACACACACACACACACACACACACACACACACACACACACACACACACACACACACACACACACACACACACACACACACACACACACACATTTCCGTCCCTATAACCCCCAGACTCTCTGACGCAGTTCTTACCTCGTTTTTATTAAATGCAGCTGACTTTACCGATGATTAACTATCTGTACGTTTTCAGTAATTTCATTCACATATTTAATTTTCATGAGTATATAGCTGCACGGAAAACTGACAATGTGTACAGCACTTTCAGGGAGTAATTATGAAGCGTGACACGAAACAGAAAACACAACACAGAGACAGTGGCGAGACTGAGGCAGAGGCCGTCAGGTGGCAGAGTAATGAGGTGACCTAGTTAGATACCAGAACAGATTATAACACCACATTACCAACACCACCATTTACACACACACACACACACACACACACACACACACACACACACACACACACACACACACACACACACACACACACACACACACACACACACACAGACAGCTGGGAGGAATGAAAAAAGTGTTTAAATGTCGTTCGCTTAGAATGGATGTAAAGAGAAGGCTGTATGAGGGTGTTGTGGTACCGACTGCGTTATATGGGGCTGAAACATGGAATATGGGTGTAGCAGAGAGGAAAAGTTTGAATGTAATGGGGATGAGGTGTCTGAGGAGTATGTGTGGAGTGACGCGTATGGATCGGGTGCGAAATGATGAAGTGCGAAGGAGAACTGGAGTTGTTCGGGAGATGGCTGGTAGAGTTGAGCAGAGGGTGTTGCGATGGTTTGGGCATATGGAGAGAATGGATAATGAGCGATTGGTGAAAAAGATAACTAGATCTGATGTGAGAGGTGTAAGGCTGAGAGGGAGACCACGAATAGGATCGATGGACAGTGTGAAGAGAGCGTTGGATGCGAGAGGGATGTCTGTTGAGCAAGGAAGAGTGGCTGTGCGTGACAGAAATAAATGGAGAGAAATTGTGAATGAATAAGTGATGACGCAGCCCTGAGGGGATATTCTCCCGCATTTGGTCTGATCAGCTGGTCAGGTCAGGTGCGGGTAAGGGGATGGGTCTGTTATGATGTGGCAGGGGTAAACCAGTTCTGCTGTCGGGCCCTGCTGCGGATGTCACTGATTGCATTGCGCAGTTGACCCTTGTGCGGTGTGGTGCGGTGAGGATCTGTCTGTTCTCCCCTTTGGTGCTAAGATGCGAATCAATGTGTTTAAATGGATGAGTAAATGGGGAGTGTGTCGTCCTGTCTCGGCTACCTCCCTTTCCTTGGGGGAAGCAGCCTAGATATATATATATATATATATATATATATATATATATATATATATATATATATATATATATATATATGGAAGTAGGTCACGGAAAAGCTACAAGTATAAATTTTTCGTTAAAAGTATCAACAACTATCAGGACTCATCAATGGAGGAGTTATGAGAAATTGAGTTTTTTAAGTACATTAAGTGATTTAATGGATGGAGCAGCTTGTGAGGTAATATTTGTTTGTGACGGTAGGGTAGTTTCAGCAATATGTGGAAGTGGAGTGTTAAAAAAATACTTTAAACATTATAATGAAACAAATGCTGTTGTATGGCAGCATATTTATCAGTGAGTGTGGGAGGTGGAGTGAGGCAGGAGGTGTGGCTCGACGGTAGTGGGGGGAGGTGACGGTGCTGAGACCAACCTTAACTTGCTGGAGACTGTAGGCAGTTTGCACTTTATTTTCCGTAGCGCAGTGGCAGAATAAAGAAATACCACTGCTCTACATTCTTTTCAAAAAACTTCGTCGTGACTAGTTCCATATTCCTGCTGTAATCGCTTGTTACGAAATATGGCAGTATAAGACAGTACTAAGGCTCTACATCCATCTTTAGCATTTCCTCGTGCAGTATCAAGTGTTAGTGTTGATACCTTGTTACAGATAAGTATTCAAGATGGACAGATGTCAGTCTTAGACCACGTAAAATTAGACAGAGTATAGTGCTTTGCTGGGTGTTATTGCTATTGTAACTTCCGTTGTTGTTATTCCATTCACCAGGAAATGTGCCCTGGATCGTGTAATACTCTCTCTCTCTCTCTCTCTCTCTCTCTCTCTCTCCTGCGTTTAACATTTGGTATCTGGACTTTCGTGTTTTTTTGCTTTGAGACACTCCAAGTATGTGAGAGTGACATGTACTTGTTCATTATTTCTGGTGATGTTGTTCTTGCTGTTGTGGGAGAAAACTTTGAATTAAGCCGTCCCAGCTCCCATATCTGCCATCCGACAACGTCCACCTTCTCAGAGTGTATCCCCACCACCCACCACCATCCCAACCCATCCTGTCCACTCCTCTTCACCTACCCCGTGATTTGTTTCCCTTCCCCCTCCCCCCAACACACACATCGAACTTCTAGGTAAAATCGGTAACTTAAGCCTTTCTACACCAGCGGCACTCCCCATACAACGCCTGTCTTCATGGGGTGCAGTCGCCATGCCACCTAACATACATTTTTTTTGCTCTCCATCTTTACTTGCCTCTAACCTGCCTACAACACCCATCACCACGGGCTATATTTTCCTCGGCCTGCTCCACCATCCACCACTAATCCAGCCGGTCTTGCTCATTCCCATTCGCCCATCCCCATCTGCTCCGATGTGGTGAACCAGAATATCATAAAACTGAATACTTCCACAACCAGTCAACCTACAGTACAGCACCCACATTCACAGTGCATACTGCCCCTGTAGTCACCTGTCACCCACCACCATCCTGCCCACTTGCCTCTGTCCCACTTCAGCATTCGTAAAAGATCAGAATCGACGTATCTCAAACGCCACAGTGCAACAGGGAAGGCACCTGGCACACACCCTCATAAATATGACGTGGAATAATGTATATCTGATCAGTACTTGATCGCCCTGAAGTGGTCTGGAAGGACTGAATCTGACTGAAGTGGTTCTGGATCGATCAAAATATGCTGGACTAGCTGTGATGATCCTGAATAAACATAAAACAACAAGAATGGACTTTAACCTACCTCAGTCGACGAAATTGACATGGATGGACCTAACTGACCCTCGGTTGCTCTGAAATTGGTGTGAGTATGGCTGAAATGACCTAAAGGAAAATGAAACAGTACCTGAAGTAGCCTGAACTAACCATTGAAATATCCATCCATATTAGTGACGTTGTTTTATTTGCAAGCAAGCAAGCATGTATGTATGTATGTATTTATGTGTGTATGTATGTATATGTATGTATATAAAATGAATTCGAAGTCCGACAAACATTTTTAAAGAAAGTTTAAATACGTAGCCAATGGAGGTCTAACAGCTGATATTCCATGCTTAATATTGACTGATGTCCTCTGTGGGGTGCTTGACAATAATGAAGTGAGGGGTGCAGTGTGTAGAGTTTTGCAAATACATTAGTCGCTGTGTGTGTGTGTGTGTGTGTGTGTGTGTGTGTGTGTGTGTGTGTGTGTGTGTGTGTGTGTGTGTGTGTGTGTGTGTGTGTGTGTGTGTGTGTGTGTGTGTGTGTGTGTGTGTGTGTGTGTGTGTGTGTGTGTGTGTGTGTGTGTGTGTGTGTGTGTGTGTGTGTGTGTGTGTGTGTGTGTGTGTGTGTGTAGACTGACATCCTCTGAGGAGTTTCCTTAGCCACTTGTGTACTTTCCGTCACAGGTGGTGGCAAAGTCGCCACGGCTCCAGCTAATCAAGCCCTTTGGTGAGCACAGTGAGAGAGGGGTGGTAAATTCTAATTCGTAACCGCAGAAGAATCCCAGCCCTTCAAATGCTGTCGTTAATTTTGTGTTGACTGGTGATTATGCTGACATGACACAGTTGATGATCTGGTCTGGCATGAATACAGAAAATACTGCATGTCTAGAATAGCTTTTGGGTGTCTGTATGTATGTGTATGTATATTCGCATAGTCCTGTTTCTCGGTACCGTGTAGATAGCGTGTGTGCGTGCCGGGGGCCTGACACACAGCACGGAAGGAAGGGAATTAGAGTGGGTCACTAGTTTTATTTCATTGTTATTACACCTGTTACGTGGCATCACATGTCCACTCGAACTCATCTACATCTTCAAAACATATACATCTCTATCTCTTTTCATTATCTATTTTTGTAATCGGTGCCGAAATAAATAACATCCGTGAATGAGTCTGGGGAATATTAGAGGCAGTTGAGATAAAGATAGTGTGTGCTCATGAGAATAGTGTCAGGTTGTGGTATGAAGGCAGGGGTCGTTGAGGATGTGATAAGTGGGCGAGTGGATGAAGCAATGGCATTACAGCCGGAAATGGTGTGGGAGAGGTGGTGTGAAAGAGTAAGGGTGTGAGAGGGTAGAGAGTGGGATGGTATGAGGTCGAGTGATGGTGTCGGAGCTGGTGTGATGGTGTGGTGTTAGTATAAGAGTGTGGATAGTATTTTTTTTTTCATAGGAAGCTTCGTAGCATTTCTTCCTTAGCCATGCATTTTTTTTTTCGAATTGCACGTTAATATCCTTTTGTAATCTTTTCATCATCGCTATATTCAGCATCAATCACATACTAAAGGATATTAAGGTGTAACTGACAAAATATATCACTATGGAGAAGGTGTTACGACATATTATACAAATCCATCGAAAACATGACCTCATGTGTCAGTGGCAGGCAGAATCAGGCTAAGAGTGAGTGTGAGGGTGAGGATGAGCGTTAGGATGAGCGTGAAGATGAGGGTGAGGGTGAGGGTGAGGGGTGAGTGTAGGGATGATCCGTATAGTATGTGTTAGGCCACGAACCAGCACTTGGCATAGGGTAGCAGCATACAACACTGCCTTACATTGCCCTTTGTACATAAAACACATGTCTCATCCCACATTACTTCACCCCACCTTGCGTCACACCTCCCCTGCCTCATCCCACATTACTTCACCCCACCTTGCGTCACACCTCACCTGCCTCATCCCACCCTATACCACACCTCCCTTGTCTGATCCAACCTTGCACCGCACCTCCCTTGTCTTATCCCACCCTGCACCACACCTTCCCTGCTTCATCCCACGCTGCCTCGCCCAACTCTGCATAACACTTCCCTTGCCTAGCCCCACCCTGTCTCACCTCACCTGCGTCACACCTACCCTGCCTCACCCAACACTGCACCACACCCACCATGCCTCATCCCACTCTGCACCGCACTCACCCTGCACTGCACCCACCTTGCCTCACCCTACCCTATACCACACCTCCTCTGCCTCACCTCAACCTGCGTCACATCCACCCTTCCTCAACCCAGCCTCCACCACATCCACCCTGCTTCAACTCACCCTTCACCCCACCTTGCCTGACATCGCCCTCCACCGCGCCTCTCCTGCCTCACACTTCCCCTGCCTCCCCCTGCCGTGCCTCAGCTCAGCGGTGCCTTATGTAAGAGGTATCCTGGCGGGGGTAAGATGGTCACGGTTGTGTGGACTTACGGCTGCGGTGAACTGGCCTCAAGTCACGTCCCAGGACATTTTTTTTTCTTTTTTCGTACGAGTATGAATCACATCAACAAGAGTAATGGACAGTAAGACTGTGTGGTGGCGCTCCCACCTACACCAGAGTAAAATAATAGTAACTGGAAGGAACATTCTGAGAGTGCAACACCCCGCCCAGTAATTGGTCTAAAATCAAATATTTGACGTTGCCTCCTGACCTTAACCTCTGTCTGATTGTTCTCAAACCTAGTCCTTTTGTTCTTAACTCAGCCTTAGCCCTTCCTGTAAGTTTGGTTGAAATCGATTCAAAATTGTTTGTTGTCCTTGCTCTGTGAACTTAACCTTTGCCCTTTTTCTGGGAGCTTAACCTTTGGTTGATTCTTCTCAAAATCGAATCACTCTATCCCTGCCTTACTCTGAACCTTGCCAGAAAGTTTAGTCTAAATCGGATAAAAACTGTGCAGGTTGATGTTGTCATACAACCCAGGCCTTTGTTTCATTTTTCTCAAAACAATAGGTCAAGCCTCTGGCTGATCCTCATCCATTCTACCAAGTTTTTTCCAAATTAGCGAAAAGCTTTTTTTAGTTAATTAGTTCATACACAGACTCATGGGTCGAACTTTGATCTTGCCCAATGACCTTAATATCTGACTGATTGTTCTCAGTGTCGAATCCCATCGTTTTGGCCCAACTCTCCTTCTTTAGTTCAGTACTGGGTATGGCTGAGTATGGTGCTGTGTGGAAGGTGTCTGCTCCGTTAGTGTTCAGACTTTCTATCATCCCATATATTCTTCTCCTGCTGTGAACAGTATGCGTATAGGTTTGACGGAACGGTTTGACGGAATTGATGACTGTTTTCACAAGTATGAAATTCTAGAGTAGTATACAGTACAGCGGTAGGCAGGTTGTGCTGCCTTTCAGTTTTACGTTTTCGACCTAATTGTTCCTGTGTCGTATAGTCAATCAGAGTTTAACGAAACAAAAGTCAAGGTTATATGGCAAAATCAAATTGCATATCTAAAGTAATATTGCAACATTATCTAGCATTAGTAAGGCCACATTTAGACTATGCCGTGCATTTCTGGTGTCCATACTATAGAATGGATATCATTTTGTTAGAAAATGTACAGAGCAGAATGACAATAATGATACTTGATGTTCGGAACCTTTCATATGAAGCCAGACTACAGAGACTAAATCTGCAATCAGTAGATGGCGTAGAGTAAGGGGAGACTTAAATGAGGTGTTCAAATGGATGAAGGAAAATAAATAAGGGAGATATTAGCAAGGCACTTAAAGTGAGCATACAGGATAGAACTAGAAGTAATGGTTTCAAACTAGATAAATTCCGTTTTAATAAGGAAATAGGTAGAAACTGGTTGGGCAATAGAGTAGTGGACGAATGGAATAAGCTACCTAGTAAAGTAGTTGGTGCCTCTTCCATTAAGAGTTTCAAGCATAGGCAAGAGAAGCATATGACAAATAATCTCATAACCGGTACTATTTCTTTCTTTTTCCTTTTCAGGTCACACTATGATAGTCTCATTTTCTCCTTTCACACTTTCTTATAAAATGTTCACTTTCTTATAAAATGTCCACCACTGTGTGGTGTTCCTTCTGACTTTTCTTGCCGGCTTCGGCTAGAGGGTTTGGAGGGCGGGGGAGAGCCTTCTTCTTTGTTATCCTTATCTCGTCCTAGTAGTTCAGTTACTCTTTTAGGAGCTGCCTAACATGGGCCATCCGGCCTACTGCAGTTATCCTCCCTTCTTATGTTCTTATGTTTAACGGAATATTTGTATACTTGAACCAGCCTTTCGTCGACCCTTAGCTTCACCCTGTTGAGGTCATCTGTGGGCTGGAGTCTTTTTCCTGCTGAAGATTTTTATGTAGATAAATGTTACTCGAAATGACGAATGACATGGAGAATTTGGTGCATACATCATTTAACTGACGGGTGGTTCTTGTTCGACACACACACACACACACACACACACACACACACACACACACACACACACACACACACACAGCGTTACATCTGTTACACTCACACCTGCCACATTCACCTCTGCCACCATACCACACCCTCACCCCTGTCACCCGGCCACACCCTCACCCCTGCCACACCCTCATCCCTTCCACATCCTCACCCCTTCCACACCCTCACCCCTGCCACACCCTCACCCCTGCCACTCGCTCACCCCTGCCACACCCTCACCCCTTCCACACCCTCACCCCTATCATTGCCTCACCCCTGCCACACCCTCACCCCTGCCACACCCTCACCCCTGCCACACCCTCACCCCTGCCACACCCTCACCCCTGCCACACCCTCAACCCTGCCACACCCTCACCCCTTCCACACCCTCACCCCTATCACTGCCTCACCCCTGCCACACCCTCACCCCTGCCACACCCTCACCCCTACCACTCCCTCACCCCTGCCACACCCTCACCACTGCAAAACTCTCACACCTGCCACACCCTCACACTCACTGCATTCTTTTATCAGCGCACACACACACACATACACACACACACACACACACACACACACACACACACACACACACACACACATTCTTGCAACACCCACACACTGCTCATTACCACTCATGGCACATCCCCCTCTCCCACATTCGAGGCCCATCCTTAGCACAACACACACATACAACAGCAGTCTGGTCTGTCTCAACACCACCACATCTGCAACACACACACAAAGCGGCCACGAAACTTAAATACATGTTGTCCTTAAATACCCTCCTTAATATACTTTTTTTACCTTGTCCTTTGACCACTTGTTCTAAAATCAGTTGTACTTATATTTGCCTCGTTTTATCCTTTCCATCAAATGTCGTTTAAATCAGATTGTCTCTTTAAGTTGACCTTTCCATGTGACCTTCGTCTTTGACATACTGTTCTAAAAAAAAAAAAAAATGGTCAACCTCTTGGCTTCCCCTCATTGCCTCCACCAAGTTATGACCAAATTAGGTTTAAAAAATGTTTAAGTTATTCTTCACACACACACACACACACACACACACACACACACACACACACACACACACACACACACACACACACACACACGCACGCGCGCGCCATGCAAAATAATATACCCACCACGATATCGCATTCGCAGGTGTAATTAACCAAGTCACAGTGTGTAGCAAACAGCTTTGAAGGAATAAATAAGTTTATTGTTGTTTGCCTTTCTTTGCAGTCCTTTGTACCGCACTGTCACACTTTCATTGCTACCACATCCACCATGGTTCAGCCATATTTACATCCCGCTACATCCACACCCCACCCACATCCACACCCCGGCCACACCTCCTCCTCGAGTCGGCCTGCCACGCCCTTTTATGGCCAGGCGAGGAGAGTGGCAGCCCCACGACTGCCCACTTGGAGGCACCACCCACCACCCACCACCCACCCACCCACTTTCAGGCCAGTGTTTGAGATTTAATTTCTTGTCGCCGTCTTATAGGGAGCTTCTTGAGGTTTAGCATGCTAACAACTCATAGCCAAACGGTTTGCCCATACTAACAAACAAGTGTTTGAGTGGAGAACGACCGGAGTGGCCTTTTCTCCTGCTGTGGACTATTTCAGAACGTTCTTGTTTCCTGCTGCTGCCGCTGCCACTTCTGCTGATAGTTATGATGATGTTTATGTTAATGATGATGTCGTTGACTGATTCCAGAGTCGTTCTTTCCCAGTGTGAGTTAATCTGACCACTTACTGTTGTTGAACATACTGGTGGTTTTTCCTACATTTGGGAAAGCTGTGAAGGACGAGGTCTGAGCATTGATTTAGATAAGGGTAAAAGTAGGATTTTTAGGGAGAAAACAGGACTCACAGTGTAATATTTGTGAATAGTGAGAGGAAGTGGTTGAAGAGAGTATCTACGTGGCTCAATCGGTAGAGATGGTCTGCAGTCCTAACGGACCAGGATTCAAATCCCGCTGGGGCAGGGAACAGTTTAAGGATTTGAATTTCATTAATATCAGACTCTACTAATCTACCAGAAGACCCGCCGACATGTCGTAAAAATACCCCCGCTAATACCAATACACCAGTCCTGTATGAGACAGCCCTAGCATGTATTCAGTATGGACGGTGAGTGTTAGCGCTGATGTGGTGACATGTAGAGGTGTGCGGTACATAGGACTACTGGGCCCTGAAGCAGACTGTGAAGCCTATGCCCAGAGTCGGTCACATTAAAAAAAAATAAAATAAAATAAAGCAAATAATATGTACGGAAAGAAAAGAGTAGAGAGGTCTAAGGAAGTAAAGGGACTGGTGTTATGAAGGCTTTAAAACAGTGTAGGTATGTATACAGAGGCTGCGTGAAGGTGTGGTTGTCCTCACAGTAACGTGTGTGTGTTAGATCTTAGAATGACATGAGTATTATAAAACAAGAGTGAGACCAGAAGAAATACTTGGGCAGCTGGGAGCGCCCATGAACTCACACTCTCTCCCCCGCAGTGCAGAAGCTCTGTTTATCAAAATTCATTTATCCCCAGAACTACCACTCTCTGGAATTCACTTCCTGGGAGTTGTTTCCCACTAACATTTAATCTACTTCAATTTAAATCCAGTTGTTATAAATATTTTATGAATGAAGAATGCCTTTAGGCACATGGACTTATTTTTTTCCTTTGTTTTTCCTTCCTCCATTCATTATCTATAAAAAAACAATGGTACTGTTAAAAATGGCGTGTGGTACTCGTGGTGTGGACTGGATAAAGTATATAGTGATTTGCGAAATATGTAGAGAAAGGAAGTCTATTGATCAAAGGGTTGAAGAGAGTGTATCGAGATGGCATAGTTACATTGAGAGACTGGGAAGGAAGAGGCTTCTGAAAGGGTTATAAGTGTGTCTGAAGGTAGGAGGCAGCGTGGAAGGCCATGAAGGTGAACGGATATGTTAAATGACTGTGTTGCTGAGTGAGGCATGAACGTTAACGCAGCAAAAGAGTTTACAAGTGACTGAAATGGATGGATGAAATATGTGTGGAAATGAACAGGACAAGAGTTGCACCTCTTTCTTAACTTGGGAGTCAACGGAATGGTCTGTACCCTAAAGTGTTATGAAGCTCTTGTGTGTGTGTGTGTGTGTGTGTGTGTGTGTGTGTGTGTGTGTGTGTGTGTGTGTGTGTGTGTGTGTGTGTGTGTGTGTGTGTGTAATATTAGGGCTGTGAAGTGAGAATTTTGAAGGCTTGAAATGTTAATTGAATTGATGTATGGCTCATTTGATCGGACAGTTCTGGTAGTTGTCTTATTTCTGTGCTTTCCTGTTTCTCCCACCTCAGGTATTAGTGGGAAATAGGGTTGGAATGATGATGATGATGATGATGATGATGATGATAAAGTTTCTAAAGCCATTATGTTATGGTACTGTCCTGACGTTCACATTCTGGGTATATATATATATATATATATATATATATATATATATATATATATATATATATATATATATATATATATATATATATATATATATATATATATATATATATATATATATATATATATATATATATATATATATATATATATATATATATATATATTAGTAGTAGTATAAACCAAACCAACCCAGACCATGCAAAGTTATATTAGTCTGATCAAGTGCTTTAAGACGACAGTGGTAGGCTGGGGCGCCCATCATGCAGTGCTGCCTTCAGGTGCGTCTGCACAGTTACACGCTAAATTGTTTCCTGGACTACAGGAAATAATCCAATACGTTGGGTGGTATTCATATAACAAGTCAATGGACGCCTGGTGGTCTAGTGAGTTTAATAACTCCAGCCGGATACGACCAATTAGGGTTAGAGTCTAAGGAAGGAGTGAGTTAATTGCTCACCTAATGCCGCTCAGGGGTTTCTGACTGACTACCTTTAATTTTAATGCCTGAACGTAGATGTCCCTGGCCCCGACACTCCTGATCTTAGGGGAAAAACAGGATTGGACGATAGATGAATGGAACACCAAACTACGTGATGTTTAACAAGACCACAACGATGCCAACTAAAGGTATACGGTAAATGATTACATGAGGCAGTGCGAGATGTGCTGTGTTGAGCCGCTGAAGTAAGGTGATGCTGTGAGGTGATGCTGTGAGGTGAGGTGGCGGGCTGGGATGACGCCTTGTGTAACGGGATCACGGCTGAAGTAACGCGATACCACTACCCTCCATAACCTTAGTCTTAGTTTGCATATATATTTTTTTCTTTCTCAGTCTACTTCTTCTGTACTTTTCTTTCCCTTTTTCTGTTTCATCTGCCTTGTGTACTATCTCCTCGTCCCCCTCCCTTGCCACTCCTTTTTCTCTCTCTCTTCTCTCTTTCCCTCCTGCCTTCCCTTTGGTATTGATTTGCCTCCTTTTTGGTTCATGTCTTCATCTCCATTCCTTGTCTACCCTTCTCTGTGGCCTCTCCTTCCATCCTCTCTCTCTCTCTCTCTCTCTCTCTCTCTCTCTCTCTCTTTCTCTCTCTCTCTCTATCCGTTTCATCTATCTGGCACACTACCGCTTATCTTCGCTACTCTTCTTTTTTTTTTTTTTTTCATTTATTTTCTACAATGTCTTGAGATTCCTTTCCCTTGCACATCTCTTTCTCTGTTTCCTT
The DNA here is from genome assembly GCF_032717465.1 of Coenobita brevimanus. NCBI lineage: Eukaryota > Metazoa > Arthropoda > Malacostraca > Decapoda > Coenobitidae > Coenobita > Coenobita brevimanus. Next base: position 9,791,164 of record NC_137007.1, read on the forward strand.
CCATCCACAGCTTGTTTCTTTTTGTAAATACTGTTTCAGATTATCATTGATCATCAGGGAAAGAATACACACAAAAGTCGATTGTTTCCGCCATGGAGGTAGTGTGGATACAGTGGCCTCTTGTGACGCATGATGGTGGATGGTATGAGTGTTTGTGTGTATTCAGTTAGTTTAGCAATTGTTATAACACATGTATGTCAGAAGTGTGTACGTACCGTAAGTATGTATGTCACCTGAGTTTTAAATAATTGCTTTACTAATACTACTGCTTCACTGCATCCCTCCTCAACACCATGTCGTCTGTAGTGGCTCAGGAGTCAAGATTCTGGAATGAAGTATGCGTGTAAATAAAAAAAATGATTAAATACCCGAAAATCAGGGAAATTAAATGTCATTACTGACTTGTCATGCGCAATTCCTGATATCGGAGAGGGACGCCTTCTTGTAGTGGCACAGATAGAGTTCAGTGAATCGTCTGTCCGGTTATGCATGCGTCCCTCACCTTCCTTCCTGTCCCCCGAAAGGAGGATGGTGGACTTCAGGATGAGGAAAATTTTAGCCTGCAGTCCACCCGGTTTACGTTTCTGATGAACTTTGAGCTACAGCAACAACAACAACAACAACTACTACTACTACTACTACTACTACTACTACTACTACTGCTACTACTACTACTACTACTACTATTACTACTACTACAACAACTACTACAATAACAACAGCAAGAACAACAACAACAACAACAACAACAACAACAATAACAATAACAACAACTACTACTACTACTACAACTACAACGTTTATCATTCTCTGGGTGGTATTTAGTTTATCAGTATGTTCCATCAGCTCATGTGTCACGTCTCATTCAAATTGCTTTGCTACCAATCCTTTCTTTCTTTTTCTTTTTCCTTTCTTTTTTAAAATAGTGCATTGATGTAAGGGTATCTAGTTTAATTTACTGCATCTATGTATGACTGAAGTAAATAGTTCATTCTTTTTAAGAGTTTTAATATGTTTTATCACATCACATTATACAGTACATAGTAAGAACCGCAGCAATCATAATACAAGCATTATGTTAGGACGTGTCATATCTGTCTTGATTTTTGTCTGGACGTTATATTTCTTTATGTCCTACTCTCGGCATAAAATTGACAGCAGGTTCCCTGGGTTCCAACAGCCTCCTACACGCCATACACCTTCAGATGTCACTACGTCAATGCTAATCTTACCGTCCATATTGAATACATGCCAAGTAACTACTTATTTGCGGTTATCGGGTCTGCTTGGCCAGACATGACGGGACTGAGAAAACTACAGCAACACGCTAGGCCTGTCTTCATTCAGGACTGGTAAAGCGGTATCGGCGGGGTTGTTTTGATAACATAACGATGGGTCTTGTAGAACATCACTGAATTATGTACCAATGAAATTCTAGCTATACGTTTCCTATCATGGCCTGGGATCAAACCTGAGGCCTTTACGACAACAAACTGCTTCTCTGCCCATGTGACAATAAATCTGAAATCCAATCTGAAACTGTTCTCTTCACGTTTCTTCTTCATTTCACTGCTAATTCTCTCCTTCAGTCATTTGCTGATTTGCTGTTACGCCGCCACCACCATTTTCCTCAGTCATTCAGTCCTTCTGTTGGTTTTCAGATGTATTTTTATTCACTTCCCTTTCCTATTCTGTTTAACGTAAGTCTTTCTGTTTATTTCTTCTTCCTTTCTCAGCTTTCTTCTTTGATCATTATCTGTTTCCTCTCTCTCTCTCTCTCTCTCTCTCTCTCTCTCTCTCTATCTATCTATCTATCTATCTATCTATCTATCTATCTATCTGTCTATCTATTGAACTATCTACCTCATCTTTCTATCCACCATGGCCATTCGTGCTCAGCCATTCACTGCCATTATCGTGCAGTAAAGATTAGCTTTATGAGTTTTGCGAGAATGGTATACGAGGCGGGAAAACAGAGTGAGAAGCATGCCTAAAATAATGACAGAAAGAGGAAAGACAATCACACAAGAAGATTAAAGAAAAAAGAAAGAAGAAGATTAAACAAAGAAGAAGGGAAGAAGGGAAGGAGGAAGAGAAGGCACAGCTCGAGAAGTGCGGGATGCTGAGGTAAAGAAATGACATAAAGGCAGAGGTAAAGATGTGATGGTGAGTCGTTTTCCTGCTGTAGTACCTCTGACGAAGCTAATTTTTAACATATTACAACTCACTGTTCTTTTTGTATGTTATATTTATCTGTCGAATGCTGGTGTAGTTTTCATATGCGTTACACAAGAGGGTATAGTCGTACAGTTTTGACAAGTAAAATTAATCGCTGAGGGAAAAACATTACGAAATCGCCTCTGTAACGGCCAGTGGGAGACTTCCTGTGGAGATATTAACCCCTTCCAGTACAGTGACGTATATTTATTTATTTATATATTTCTTTATGACTGCCTCGTTCATGATTGTATTCAGTTCAGGAGAGGCCATAGTGCTGAAGGGGCAATATCCAACACCCCCCCGCCCCCGCCCTGTTGGAATTGGATCTCCTATAGCCTACGGAATAAAGTCGCTTGGACATAACAAGAACAGATATAAATACATTGCTGGACTGACGGATTTAATCAAGCACGTGTGGGTCTAATATCACGCCTACGTCAGAGATAAACTCGTAAAGATAAAGTGGATCACCTTCAGTGGCCAACACACACACACACACACACACACACACACACACACACACACACACACACACACACACAGAGAGAGAGAGAGAGAGAGAGAGAGAGAGAGAGAGAGAGAGAGAGAGAGAGAAGCCCAAGCATAATTCCAAAACATGGCCCTAAAATAATCGTTTACTTCACTTTGAACTAGATATGATGTGCTGGAGTGTTATAGCCTTGCTGGTGAAGGAGGATGGGAGGTGCTGAGGCTGGTGTGGCATCTGTAAACAGGAGGAGTCTTTGCAAGGTCTGTCCTGTATTCGGATTACTACAAACTTACATGTATATCCAGTTCAATACAGTTAATTATGCTATTTGGATGTTTTGTGCCATTCGGTTAAGCTTACTTTTACTCTACAGCAAACGTATGTAATAAAAATAATCTGCATTAGTCATTATCTTTTAAAATTTTACAAGGTACTTCTTCGCTGTGTGACGTCATAACCACTGTTCTTTATTAACGATTTTATTATGAAAAGCACATCGTATAATTCAAGCTACACACATTCCATCAAAGCCGTACCTTCGTTTAGTCCTCCTGGCATCGTGACCCTACAAACCATCGCATCAGGCCACTCCCAGCGCTACCGGGTGTCAGGGAGGAAATTCTACGTGGAAACAATTACCTCGTGTTTTTCTTCACGAACATATTTCATACTACATCTTCATTTTATATCATATGTTGTATAGCATTACGTCAACAGCTTCGAATAGTATACAGAGGCAATAAAAAAAAAATAGAATAATAAGTAGCTACGGAGGAGTCACTAAGAATGCTGCTACGTCTACAAGAATACTACTGAGAGAGAAGGGACGGTATTATTCTCTTTGGCTGTGGTATCGTAACACCATTTCATCAGCTACTTATTTTATACACTGCACTTAAGTATCATTGAACCTGTTATGGATGGAAACTGTGTCGATTTAAAAAGATATACTACAAGACTATATCAAGCTGTAACATGTGAAATAAATCGCTAAAGAAAGGGTGTTACGGGGTCTTGTGTGCCGGTGGATCTCTAGAAGGACTGAGCCGGCGGTGGTGACCAAAAGAGGAGAGAGAACTGAACAAGAGGAGACTGTGATCCCGTGAATGCTGGACGGCCGCTGTTTGCCGAATAATAATAATAATAATAATAATAATAATAATAATAATAATGAGGAAGAAGACGAAGAAGAAGAAGGAGGAGGAGGAGGGGGAGGAGGAGGAGGAGACGCCAATGATGATGATGTTGATTTATCTCTTTCAGACTGAGTTCGTTTTCTTCTTATCTGAGAGACCTAAGGAAATAAGTGTTGTGGCTGAGGCAAGTGGCGGTGATGGAATGTGTGTGTGTGTGTGTGTGTGTGTGTGTGTGTGTGTGTGTGTGTGTGTGTGTGTGTGTGTGTGTGTGTGTGTGTGTGTGTGTAAGCCTCAAACTGCCCTTGCCCGTCACTCACTGTATGATTGCCATTGTTATCACTGCCCATGTGTTGTGTTGGGTTGGGCTATGTTGTGTTGTGTTGTGTGTTGTGTTGTGTGTTGTGCTGTGTTGTTTTGTTTTGTATTGTGTTGTGTTGCGTTGTATTGTGTTATGCTTTGTTATGTTGTGTTGTGTTGTGTTGTGTTGTGTTGTGTTGTGTTGTATTGTGTTTGTTGTGTTGTATTGTGTTTGTTGTGTTGTATTGTGTTTGTTGTGTTGCGTTGTGTTATATTATGTTGTGTGGTGTGGTGCTGTGCTGTGTTGCTTTTTGTTGTGTGGTGTGGTGCTATGCTGTGTTGCTTTGTGTTGTGCTCTGTTGAAGTGCCATCTTTACGTCAACATACAATCTTTCCCTCAACACGTAAACAACCTCTATTAACACATATGAGTGCAGTGTGCCCCCTTCCCCAACTCTCTCTCTCTCTCTCTCTCTCTCTCTCTCTCTCTCTTTCTCTCTCAGTTTATTACGTGCATTTCTAACTATACTTTCCGTTTCTTTCTTTACCGCTGTCACTAGTCTGTACCCTTTCTACAATTTCTGCGTCCATTTTTCTTCAGATTTGCTTTCTTATTTTTCTCCTCTTTTATTGATTCCATACGTCTCGATGGTACACTTCCCATTTACTTTCTGTTCATTTATCTGTCTATCAGTCACGGGTAATGAGTCTTAATCCCGCAAGGCGTGGCCACAAACATATCGTCTTTACGTCGTCTTGTCCTCTGCCATTTGACTACCCTCCCTCCTACTCACCCTCCCCCCCCTTTCTCACACATATTTCCACTCCATCCCTCCATCTCACCCCTGGTCTCCTTATCCTCGTCTCTCCTTCCGCCTCACTTACATGCATTATTCTAGTTAGTCTTATTCTCCATCCTCTCCACATGGCCAAACTATCTCAGAATATTTACCACTTTCAGTCACATCCACATCAACACAAAACCCTCCTTTATTTTATCATTGTCTGCCTGTCTCTCCATGTAACTCCACATACTCCTCTCACATAACTCATTTCCATTGCTCTCACTCTTGACTTGTGTCCTTCCAACTGTATCCAAGCTTCACTTCCATACGTCAGAGTGGTGATCACAATACTCTCATGCAGCGACTTTTTTACATTCATGCTCACCTCATACTCTTTACAGTTCTTTGCGCTTTCTCAATATTTATCCTCCTATTTTTTACATTTATATCTGATTAATGTTCCCTCTCATTCTCCTTATTACTTTTTACACGTCTGATATCCTCTAATATTGTTTTATATAATTATTTGGAGATATATCCTTTTAACTTTTGTATTCGTTTTTTGTGAAGCTGATTTTGTGTCTTCTTATTTTAAACTAATATTATTTCTTGCAGTATCTCAAGGTTTTACTTCAATTTCATTTTTCAGGTTTTAATAATTTTCTTTCTCATTTTAAAAACTCCATATTATTTCTCCGTATTTTAACTCTCACCATATTCTAACAATTTTTTTTTTTTTTTCCATGCATATGCTCACAGTTTATTTTTCCATGTTTTAAGTCTAATTAACTTTTCATATTTTTAGCTGTCGTTGTTTTCTTCACGATTCCTTCCGTTTTCTGTTCTTCCTAAACTCGCTACACCAAGTTATCTTCATATTAAATTCTGGTTCTTATGTTTACTCTTCATATCTACGGCATCTTGTATTCTTCCTTTCTACATTTTCCCTCTCCCATTTTCTGCTTAAAACCCTTCTATCCGATGACGTCATTATTATCATATTCTTTTGGTAGCGACGATTTTACTCAGGATTCTTTTTTTAAATCGAAGAGATGTGGTTTGATAACGACCATAGCTAACCCCTTCGATCCATTGACGTATTTTAGTTTTGTTTTTCCTTCTTCCAACCATTTTTTTCGTCTCAGGAACGTGGTTTTGCAGTGAAGGGGTAAATGATGATTGTGTTTGACTCCCCTGTGCAAAACGTCTCTCTACCGCTGAATGAATTGGTCTGGCAGTGGCAGGAGTAAAACACACACACACACACACACACACACACACACACACACACACACACACACACACACACACACACACACACACACACTTGTACTGAAAAGTTCGTCATTACTAGAGGTCGTCTCTAGACTGCATCATACAATTTGTTAGGTACCAAGGAAATAGAAGAATCTCTCTGTATATATCATGTACGGCTGGTGCTTAATACATACTAGTTTTGCCTGTATTACTTTACTCTGTCTAGCGCTAATAGGTGTTATTCAGGTAGGCCTCTTTAACCCTCTCATGGTGGGAACAGTTCGTGCATTATATCAGTTAATGTCATACGATTATATTCAACTAAGAGAGATCGCAGCAGCCTTAGAGTGTTAATACTGTCACCACGATCGGAGCAAATGTACTAATCTTTACCAGGCAACGCAAGACTGTTTTATTCACCAAACAATGAATCGCTCGTGTCTGCAGATGCGTTCTTTTAACTTCATCTGCAGCAGTTCATTTGGCTTTTTTTTTTTTTTTTTTTTTTTAATGTTTCCTGTTATGTCTGTTTTCCTCTTCAGTTATTTTCCTTTCCTCTTCTTAACCTTACGTTATCCTGTAAATTTGCTGTTTCCTTCTAGTTTTTTTTTTCCTGTTCTAGTTTTCTCTCTTTGGTTTGCGTCCCGTGTGTTCACCTCATCCCGTGCCTCCTCTCCATCATTTCCAGTGTAATAAATAGCATTAGACGACATTTTTGGTCGATTCAGGCCCATGCTACCAACAGACGATTTCATTCAGTAAACGAAAAATATCTGTTAACTGAGGGGGTTAATGAATGTGTATCTAATCTCTCCAGTTTGAAAAGTCTCTTAAGTTAAATAGATGCGTCTCAAAACAGTAAGAATTAAAAGAGAGAGAGAGAGAGAGAGAGAGAGAGAGAGAGAGAAAATAATGGCTGTGAAGGAGGCAAGGAGACCATAACACGTCTTCTTTACCAGTTTAATTCGGTATTTGATACATTAATATAGTCTTGTATATACGTATGAGATCAGTGTCGATGTAAAAATGTCAGCAACAA